>NC_060146.1:3569637-3761760 GCF_021461385.2 Schistocerca piceifrons | reverse complement strand
TTCACTTCAGGTTTACTGTATCCCTTGGACCTTCTTATAAATGATGAAACACAGAAATTGCATCGGAATTAAATACAAAAGGCACAAAGCAGAATTAAGTACAAGAAGACTGACTCTTCTTACTGTCTATGTTTTGAACCATTCCTGTGACACAAGCTATAGATTCCGATGCTTCACTTCAGGTCTCAGGTTTACTGTACCCCTCTGACCTTCTTATTGACGATGAAACACAGAAATTGCATCGGAATTAAATACAAAAGGCACAATGCCGACTTAAGTACAAGAAGACTGCCTCTCCTTACTGACTATGTTTTGAACCATTCCTGTGACACTAGTTATAAATTCCGAAGCTTCACTTCAGGTTTACTGTATCCCTTGGACCTTCTTATTGACGATGAAACACAGAAATTGCATCGGAATTAAATTCAAAAGGCACAAAGCAGAATTAAGTACAAGAAGACTGACTCTTATTACTGTCTATGTTTTGAACCACTTCTGTGACACTAGTTATAGATTCCGATGCTTCAATCCAGGTTTACTGTATCCCTTAGACCGTCGTATTGACGATGAAACACAGAAATTGCATCGGAATTAATTACAAAAGTCACAATGACGACTTAAGGACAAGAAGTCTGACTCTTCTTACTGTCTATGTTTTGAACCATTCCTGTGACACTAGTTATAGATTCCGATGCTTCACTCCAGGTTTACTTTATCCCTTGGACCTTCTTATTGACGATGAAACACAGAAATTGCATCGGAATTAAATAGAAAAGGCACAATGCCGACTTAAGTACAAGAAGACTGACTCATCTTACTGACTATGTTTTGAACCATTCCATTGACACTTGTTACAGATTCCGATGCTTCACTTCATGTTTACTGTATCCTTTGGACCTTCTTCTTGACGATGAAACACAGATATTGCATCGGAAATAAATAGAAAAGGCACAATGCCGACTTAAGTACAAGAAGACTGTGTCTTTTTAGTGACTATGTTTTGAACCATTCCTGTGACACCAGTTATAGTTCCAATGCTTCACTTCAGGTTTACTGTATCCCTTGGACCTTCTTATTGACGATGAAACACAGAAATTGCATCGGAATTAAATACTAACGGCACAAATGCCGACTTAAGTACAAGAAGACTGACTCTTCCTACTGTCTATGTTTTGAACCATTCCTGTGACACTAGTTATAGATTCCGATGCTTCACTTCAGGTTTACTGTATCCCTTGGACCTTCTTATTGACGATGAAACACAGAAAATACATCGGAATTAAATACAAAAGGCACAATGCCGACTTAAGTACATGAAGACCGACTCTTCCTACTGACTATGTTTGAGCCATTCCTGTGACACCCGTTATTGATTCCGATGCTTCACTTGAGGTTTGAACTCCAGGTTTACTGTATAGCTTGGTCCTTCGTATTGCCGATGAAACACAGAAATTGCATCGGAATTAAATACAAAAGGCACAATGCCGACTTAAGTAAAAGAAGTCTGACTCTTCTTACTGTCTATGATTTGAACCATTCCTGTGACACTAGTTATAGGTTCCGATGCTTCACTCCAGGTTTACTGTATCCCTCTGACCTTCTTATTGACGATGAAACACAGAAATTCCATCGGAGTTAAATACAAAAAGCACATTGCCGACTTAAGTACAAGAAGACTGACTCTTCTTACTGTCTATGTTTGAACCATTCCTGTGACACTAGTTATAAATTCCGATGCTTCACTTCAGGTTTACTGTATCCCTTGGACCTTCTTATTAATGATGAAACACAGAAATTGCATCGGAATTAAATACAAAAGGCACAAAGCAGAATTAAGTACAAGAGGACTGACTCTTCTTACTGTCTATGTTTTGAACCATTCCTGTGACACTAGCAATAGATTCCGATGCTTCACTTCAGGTCTCAGGTTTACTGTACCCTTCTGACCTTCTTATTGACGATGAAACACAGAAATTGCATCGGAATTAAATACAAGAGGCACAATGCCGACTTAAGTACAAGAAGACTGCCTCTCCTTACTGACTATGTTTTGAACCATTCCTGTGACACTAGTTATAAATTCCGATGCTTCACTTCAGGTTTACTGTATTTCTTGGACCTTCTTATTGACGATGAAACACAGAAATTGCATCGTAATTAAATACAAAAGGCACAATGCCGACTTATGGACAAGAAGACTGACTCTTCTCACTGTCTATGCTTTGAACCATTCCTGTGACACTAGTTATAGATTCCGATGCTACACTCCAGGTTTACTGTATCCCTTGGGCCTTCTTATTGACGATGAAACACAGAAAATGCATCATAATTAAATACAAAAGTCTCAATGCCGACTTAAGACAAGAAGACTGACTCTTCTCACTGACTTTGCTTTGAACCATTCCTGTGACACCAGTTATATATTCCGATGCTTCACTTCACGTTTATTGTATCCCTCTGACCTTCTCATTTACGATGAAGCACAGAAATTGCATCGGAATTAAATACAAAAGGCACAATGTCGACGTAAGTACATAAAGACTGACTCTTCTTACTGTGTATGTTTTGAACCATTCCTGTGACACTAGTTATAGATTCCGATGCTTCACTTCAGGTTTACTGTATCCCTTGGATCTTCTTATTGACGATGAAACACAGAAATTGCATCGGAATTAAATAGAAAAGGCACAATGCCGACTTAAGGACAAGTAGACTGACTCTTCTTACTGACTATGTTTTGAACCATTCCTGCGACACTAGCTATAGATTCCGATGCTTCACTTCAGGTTTACTGTATCCCTCTGACCTTCTTATTGACGATGAAACACAGAAATTGCATCGGAATTAAATACAAAGGGCACAATACCGACGTAAGTACAAGAAGACTGACTCATCTTACTGACTATGTTTTGAACCATTCCATTGACACTTGTTACAGATTCCGATGCTTCACTTCATGTTTACTGTATCCCTTGGACCTTCTTATTGACGATGAAACACAGAAATTGCATCGGAATTAAATACAAAAGGCACAAAGCAGAATTTAGTACAAGAAGACTGACTCTTCCTACTGTCTATGTTTTGAACCATTCCTGTGACACCCGTTATTGATTCCGATGCTTCACTTGAGGTTTACTGTATCCCTTGGACCTTCTTATTGACGATGAAACACAGAAATTGCATCGGAAATAAAAACAAAAGGCACAATGCAGAATTAAGTACAAGAGGACTGACTCTTCTTACTGTCTATGTTTTGAACCATTCCTGTGACACTAGTTATAGATTCCGATGCTTCACTTCAGGTTTACTGTATCCGTTGGACCTTCTCATTGACGATGAAACACAGAAAATACATCGGAATTAAATACAAAAGGCACAATGCCGACTTAGGTACATGAAGACCGACTCTTCCTACTGACTATGTTTGAGCCATTCCTGTGACACCCGTTATAGATTCCGATGCTTCACTGGAGGTTTACTGTATCCCTTGGACCTTCTTATTGACGATGAAACACAGAAATTGCATCGGAAATAAAAACAAAAGGCACAATGCCGAATTAAGTTCAATGAGACTGACTCTTCTTACTGTCTATTATTGAACTAGTCCTGTGACACTAGTTATAGTCTCCGATGCTTCACTCCAGGTTTACTGTATAGCTTGGTCCTTCGTATTGCCGATGAAACACAGAAATTGCATCGGAATTAAATACAAAAGGCACAATGCCGACTTAAGTAAAAGAAGTCTGACTCTTCTTACTGTCTATGATTTGAACCATTCCTGTGACACTAGTTATAGGTTCCGATGCTTCACTCCAGGTTTACTGTATCCCTCTGACCTTCTTATTGACGATGAAACACAGAAATTCCATCGGAGTTAAATACAAAAAGCACATTGCCGACTTAAGTACAACAAGACTGACTCTTCTTACTGTCTATGTTTGAACCATTCCTGTGACACTAGTTATAAATTCCGATGCTTCACTTCAGGTTTACTGTATCCCTTGGACCTTCTTATTAATGATGAAACACAGAAATTGCATCGGAATTAAATACAAAAGGCACAAAGCAGAATTAAGTACAAGAGGACTGACTCTTCTTACTGTCTATGTTTTGAACCATTCCTGTGACACTAGCAATAGATTCCGATGCTTCACTTCAGGTCTCAGGTTTACTGTACCCTTCTGACCTTCTTATTGACGATGAAACACAGAAATTGCATCGGAATTAAATACAAGAGGCACAATGCCGACTTAAGTACAAGAAGACTGCCTCTCCTTACTGACTATGTTTTGAACCATTCCTGTGACACTAGTTATAAATTCCGATGCTTCACTTCAGGTTTACTGTATTTCTTGGACCTTCTTATTGACGATGAAACACAGAAATTGCATCGTAATTAAATACAAAAGGCACAATGCCGACTTAAGGACAAGAAGACTGACTCTTCTCACTGTCTATGCTTTGAACCATTCCTGTGACACTAGTTATAGATTCCGATGCTACACTCCAGGTTTACTGTATCCCTTGGGCCCTCTTATTGACGATGAAACACAGAAAATGCATCGTAATTAAATACAAAAGTCTCAATGCCGACTTAAGGACAAGAAGACTGACTCTTCTCACTGACTTTGCTTTGAACCATTCCTGTGACACCAGTTATATATTCCGATGCTTCACTTCACGTTTATTGTATCCCTCTGACCTTCTCATTTACGATGAAACACAGATATTGCATCGGAATTAAATACAAAAGGCACAATGTCGACGTAAGTACATAAAGACTGACTCTTCTTACTGTGTATGTTTTGAACCATTCCTGTGACACTAGTTATAGATTCCGATGCTTCACTTCAGGTTTACTGTATCCCTTGGATCTTCTTATTGACGATGAAACACAGAAATTGCATCGGAATTAAATAGAAAAGGCACAATGCCGACTTAAGGACAAGTAGACTGACTCTTCTTACTGACTATGTTTTGAACCATTCCTGCGACACTAGCTATAGATTCCGATGCTTCACTTCAGGTTTACTGTATCCCTCTGACCTTCTTATTGACGATGAAACACAGAAATTGCATCGGAGTTAAATACAAAGGGCACAATACCGACGTAAGTACAAGAAGACTGACTCTTCTTACTGTCTATTTTTTGAACCATACCATTGACACTTGTTATAGATTCCGATGCTTCACTCCAGGTTTACTGTATCCCTTGGACCGTCTTATTGACGGTGACACACAGAAATTGCATCGGAATTAAATACAAAATGCAACATGCCGACTGAAGTACACGAAGACTGACTCTTCTTACTGTCTGTGAAATGAACCATTCCTGTGACACTAGTTACAGATTACGAAGCTTCACTCCAGGTTTACTGTATCCCTTGGACCTTCTTATTGACGATGAAACACAGAAATTGCATCGGAATTAAATACAAAAGGCACAACGCCGACTTAAGTACAAGAAGACTAACTCTTCCTCCTGACTATGTTTTGATCCATTCCTGTGACACTAGTTATGGATTCCGATGCTTCACTCCAGGTTTACTGTATAGCTTGGTCCTTCTTATTGACGATGAAACACAGAAATTGCATCGGAATTAAATACAAAAGGCACAATGCCGACTTAAGTAAATGAAGTCTAACTCTTCTTACTGTCTATGATTTCAACCATTCCTGTGACACTACTTATAGATTCCGATGCTTCACTCCAGGTTTACTGTATCCCTCTGACCTTCTTATTGACGATGAAACACAGAAATTCCATCGGAGTTAAATACAAAAAGCACAATGCCGACATAAGTACAAGAAGACTGACTCTTCTTACTGTCTACGTTTGAACCATTCCTGTGACACTAGTTATAAATTCCGAAGCTTCACTTCAGGTTTACTGTATCCCTTGGACCTTCTTATAAATGATGAAACACAGAAATTGCATCGGAATTAAATACAAAAGGCACAAAGCAGAATTAAGTACAAGAAGACTGACTCTTCTTACTGTCTATGTTTTGAACCATTCCTGTGACACTAGCTATAGATTCCGATGCTTCACTTCAGGTTTACTGTATCCCTTGGACCTTCTTATTGACAATGAAACACAGAAATTGCATCGGAATTAAATACAAAAGGCACAAAGCAGAATTAAGTACAAGAAGACTGACTCTTATTACTGTCTATGTTTTGAACCACTTCTGTGACACTAGTTATAGATTCCGATGCTTCAATCCAGGTTTACTGTATCCCTTGGACCGTCGTATTGACGATGAAACACAGAAATTGCATCGGAATTAATTACAAAAGTCACAATGACGACTTAAGGACAAGAAGTCTGACTCTTCTTACTGTCTATGTTTTGAACCATTCCTGTGACACTAGTTATAGATTCCGATGCTTCACTCCAGGTTTACTTTATACCTTGGACCTTCTTATTGACGATGAAACACAGAAATTGCATCGGAATTAAATAGAAAAGGCACAATGCCGACTTAAGTACAAGAAGACTGACTCATCTTACTGACTATGTTTTGAACCATTCCATTGACACTTGTTACAGATTCCGATGCTTCACTTCATGTTTACTGTATCCCTTGGACCTTCTTATTGACGATGAAACACAGATATTGCATCGGAAATAAATAGAAAAGGCACAATGCCGACTTAAGTACAAGAAGACTGTGTCTTTTTAGTGACTATGTTTTGAACCATTCCTGTGACACCAGTTATAGTTCCAATGCTTCACTTCAGGTTTACTGTATCCCTTGGACCTTCGTATTGACGATGAAACACAGAAATTGCATCGGAATTAAATACTAACGGCACAATGCCGACTTAAGTACAAGAAGACTGACTCTTCCTACTGTCTATGTTTTGAACCATTCCTGTGACACTAGTTATAGATTCCGATGCTTCACTTCAGGTTTACTGTATCCCTTCTACCTTCTTATTGACGATGAAACACAGAAAATACATCGGAATTAAATACAAAAGGCACAATGCCGACTTAAGTACATGAAGACCGACTCTTCCTACTGACTATGTTTGAGCCATTCCTGTGACACCCGTTATTGATTCCGATGCTTCACTTGAGGTTTACTGTATCCCTTGGACCTTCTTATTGACGATGAAACACAGAAATTGCATCGGAAATAAATACAAAAGGCACAATGCCGAATTAAGTTCAAGGAGACTGACTCTTCTTACTGT
The DNA here is from genome assembly GCF_021461385.2 of Schistocerca piceifrons. Lineage (NCBI taxonomy): Eukaryota > Metazoa > Arthropoda > Insecta > Orthoptera > Acrididae > Schistocerca > Schistocerca piceifrons. Next base: position 3,754,557 of record NC_060146.1, on the reverse strand, counting down.
GTATTTTTGAACTAGTCCTGTGACACTAGTTATAGACTCCGATGCTTCACTCCAGGTTTACTGTATCGCTTGGTCCTTCTTATTGACGATGAAAACACAGAAATTGCATCGGAATTAAATAGAAAAGGCACAATGCCGACTTAAGTACAAGAAGACTGACTCTTCTTACTGACTATGTTTTGAACCATTCCATTGACACTTGTTATAGATTCCGAAGCTTTACTTCATGTTTACTGTATCCCTTGGACCTTCTTATTGACGATGAAACACAGATATTGCATCGGAATTAAACAGAAAAGGCACAATGCCGACATAAGTACAAGAAGACTAAATCTTTTTACTGACTATGTTTTGAACCATTCCTGTGACACCAGTTATAGATCCAATGCTTCACTTCAGGTTTACTGTATCCCTTGGACCTTCTTATTGACGATGAAACACAGAAATTGCATCGGAATTAAATACTAACGGCACAATGCCGACTTAAGTACAAGAAGACTGACTCTTCCTACTGTCTATGTTTTGAACCATTCCTGTGACACTAGTTATAGATTCCGATGCTTCACTTCAGGTTTACTGTATCCGTTGGACCTTCTCATTGACGATGAAACACAGAAAATACATCGGAATTAAATACAAAAGGCACAATGCCGACTTAGGTACATGAAGACCGACTCTTCCTACTGACTATGTTTGAGCCATTCCTGTGACACCCCGTTATAGATTCCGATGCTTCACTGGAGGTTTACTGTATCCCTTGGACCTTCTTATTGACGATGAAACACAGAAATTGCATCGGAAATAAAAACAAAAGGCACAATGCCGAATTAAGTTCAATGAGACTGACTCTTCTTACTGTCTATTATTGAACTAGTCCTGTGACACTAGTTATAGTCTCCGATGCTTCACTCCAGGTTTACTGTATAGCTTGGTCCTTCGTATTGCCGATGAAACACAGAAATTGCATCGGAATTAAATACAAAAGGCACAATGCCGACTTAAGTAAAAGAAGTCTGACTCTTCTTACTGTCTATGATTTGAACCATTCCTGTGACACTAGTTATAGGTTCCGATGCTTCACTCCAGGTTTACTGTATCCCTCTGACCTTCTTATTGGCGATGAAACACAGAAATTCCATCGGAGTTGAATACAAAAAGCACATTGCCGACTTAAGTACAAGAAGACTGACTCTTCTTACTGTCTATGTTTGAACCATTCCTGTGACACTAGTTATAAATTCCGATGCTTCACTTCAGGTTTACTGTATCCCTTGGACCTTCTTATTAATGATGAAACACAGAAATTGCATCGGAATTAAATACAAAAGGCACAAAGCAGAATTAAGTACAAGAGGACTGACTCTTCTTACTGTCTATGTTTTGAACCATTCCTGTGACACTAGCAATAGATTCCGATGCTTCACTTCAGGTCTCAGGTTTACTGTACCCTTCTGACCTTCTTATTGACGATGAAACACAGAAATTGCATCGGAATTAAATACAAGAGGCACAATGCCGACTTAAGTACAAGAAGACTGCCTCTCCTTACTGACTATGTTTTGAACCATTCCTGTGACACTAGTTATAAATTCCGATGCTTCACTTCAGGTTTACTGTATTTCTTGGACCTTCTTATTGACGATGAAACACAGAAATTGCATCGTAATTAAATCCAAAAGGCACAATGCCGACTTAAGGACAAGAAGACTGACTCTTCTCACTGTCTATGCTTTGAACCATTCCTGTGACACTAGTTATAGATTCCGATGCTACACTCCAGGTTTACTGTATCCCTTGGGCCTTCTTATTGACGATGAAACACAGAAAATGCATCGTAATTAAATACAAAAGTCTCAATGCCGACTTAAGGACAAGAAGACTGACTCTTCTCACTGACTTTGCTTTGAACCATTCCTGTGACACCAGTTATATATTCCGATGCTTCACTTCACGTTTATTGTATCCCTCTGACCTTCTCATTTACGATGAAGCACAGAAATTGCATCGGAATTAAATACAAAAGGCACAATGTCGACGTAAGTACATAAAGACTGACTCTTCTTACTGTGTATGTTTTGAACCATTCCTGTGACACTAGTTATAGATTCCGATGCTTCACTTCAGGTTTACTGTATCCCTTGGATCTTCTTATTGACGATGAAACACAGAAATTGCATCGGAATTAAATAGAAAAGGCACAATGCCGACTTAAGGACAAGTAGACTGACTCTTCTTACTGACTATGTTTTGAACCATTCCTGCGACACTAGCTATAGATTCCGATGCTTCACTTCAGGTTTACTGTATCCCTCTGACCTTCTTATTGACGATGAAACACAGAAATTGCATCGGAATTAAATACAAAGGGCACAATACCGACGTAAGTACAAGAAGACTGACTCTTCTTACTGTCTATTTTTTGAACCATACCATTGACACTTGTTATAGATTCCGATGCTTCACTCCAGGTTTACTGTATCCCTTGGACCGTCTTATTGACGGTGACACACAGAAATTGCATCGGAATTAAATACAAAATGCAAAATGCCGACTGAAGTACACGAAGACTGACTCTTCTTACTGTCTGTGAAATGAACCATTCCTGTGACACTAGTTACAGATTACGAAGCTTCACTCCAGGTTTACTGTATCCCTTGGACCTTCTTATTGACGATGAAACACAGAAATTGCATCGGAATTAAATACAAAAGGCACAACGCCGACTTAAGTACAAGAAGACTAACTCTTCCTCCTGACTATGTTTTGATCCATTCCTGTGACACTAGTTATGGATTCCGATGCTTCACTCCAGGTTTACTGTATAGCTTGGTCCTTCTTATTGACGATGAAACACAGAAATTGCATCGGAATTAAATACAAAAGGCACAATGCCGACTTAAGTAAATGAAGTCTAACTCTTCTTACTGTCTATGATTTGAACCATTCCTGTGACACTACTTATAGATTCCGATGCTTCACTCCAGGTTTACTGTATCCCTCTGACCTTCTTATTGACGATGAAACACAGAAATTCCATCGGAGTTAAATACAAAAAGCACAATGCCGACATAAGTACAAGAAGACTGACTCTTCTTACTGTCTACGTTTGAACCATTCCTGTGACACTAGTTATAAATTCCGAAGCTTCACTTCAGGTTTTCTGTATCCCTTGGACCTTCTTATAAATGATGAAACACAGAAATTGCATCGGAATTAAATACAAAAGGCACAAAGCAGAATTAAGTACAAGAAGACTGACTCTTCTTACTGTCTATGTTTTGAACCATTCCTGTGACACTAGCTATAGATTCCGATGCTTCACTTCAGGTCTCAGGTTTACTGTACCCCTCTGACATTCTTATTGACGATGAAACACAGAAATTGCAACGGAATTAAATACAAAAGGCACAATGCCGACTTAAGTACAAGAAGACTGCCTCTCCTTACTGACTATGTTTTGAACCATTCCTGTGACACTAGTTATAAATTCCGAAGCTTCACTTCAGGTTTACTGTATCCCTTGGACCTTCTTATTGACGATGAAACACAGAAATTGCATCGGAATTAAATACAAAAGGCACAAAGCAGAATTAAGTACAAGAAGACTGACTCTTATTACTGTCCATGTTTTGAACCACTTCTGTGACACTAGTTATAGATCCCGATGCTTCAATCCAGGTTTACTCTATCCCTTAGACCGTCTTATTGACGATGAAACACAGAAATTGCATCGGAATTAATTACAAAAGTCACAATGACGACTTAAGGACAAGAAGTCTGACTCTTCTTACTGTCTATGTTTTGAACCATTCCTGTGACACTAGTTATAGATTCCGATGCTTCACTCCAGGTTTACTTTATCCCTTGGACCTTCTTATTGACGATGAAACACAGAAATTGCATCGGAATTAAATAGAAAAGGCACAATGCCGACTTAAGTACAAGAAGACTGACTCATCTTACTGACTATGTTTTGAACCATTCCATTGACACTTGTTACAGATTCCGATGCTTCACTTCATGTTTACTGTATCCCTTAGACCTTCTTATTGACGATGAAACACAGATATTGCATCGGAAATAAATAGAAAAGGCACAATGCCGACTTAAGTACAAGAAGACTGTGTCTTTTTAGTGACTATGTTTTGAACCATTCCTGTGACACCAGTTATAGTTCCAATGCTTCACTTCAGGTTTACTGTATCCCTTGGACCTTCTTATTGACGATGAAACACAGAAATTGCATCGGAATTAAATACTAACGGCACAATGCCGACTTAAGTACAAGAAGACTGACTCTTCCTACTGTCTATGTTTTGAACCATTCCTGTGACACTAGTTATAGATTCCGATGCTTCACTTCAGGTTTACTGTATCCCTTGGACCTTCTTATTGACGATGAAACACAGAAAATACATCGGAATTAAATACAAAAGGCACAATGCCGACTTAAGTACATGAAGACCGACTCTTCCTACTGACTATGTTTGAGCCATTCCTGTGACACCCGTTATTGATTCCGATGCTTCACTTGAGGTTTACTGTATCCCTTGGACCTTCTTATTGACGATGAAACACAGAAATTGCATCGGAAATAAATACAAAAGGCACAATGCCGAATTAAGTTCAAGGAGACTGACTCTTCTTACTGTCTATTTTTGAACTAGTCCTGTGACACTAGTTATAGACTCCGATGCTTCACTCCAGGTTTACTGTATAGCTTGGTCCTTCTTATTGACGATGAAACACAGAAATTGCATCGGAATTAAATACAAAAGGCACAATGCCGACATAAGTAAAAGAAGTCAGACTCTTCTTACTGTCTATGATTTGAACCATTCCTGTGACACTAGTTATAGATTCCGTGCTTCACTCCAGGTTAACTGTATCCCTCTGACCTTCTTATTGATGATGAAACACAGAAATTCCATCGGAGTTAAATACAAAAAGCACAATGCCGACTTAAGTACAAGAAGACTGACTCTTCTTACTGTCTATGTTTGAACCATTCCTGTGACACTAGTTATAAATTCCGATGCTTCACTTCAGGTTTACTGTATCCCTTGGACCTTCTTATTAATGATGAAACACAGAAATTGCATCGGAATTAAATACAAAAGGCACAAAGCAGAATTAAGTACAAGAAGACTGACTCTTCTTACTGTATATGTTTTGAACCATTCCTGTGACACTAGCTATAGATTCCGATGCTTCACTTCAGGTCTCATGTTTACTGTACCCCTCTGACCTTCTTATTGACGATGAAACACAGAAATTGCATCGGAATTAAATAGAAAAGGCACAATGCCGACTTAAGTACAAGAAGACTGCCTCTCCTTACTGACTATGTTTTGAACCATTCCTGTGACACTAGTTATAAATTCCGATGCTTCACTTCAGGTTTACTGTATCCCTTGGACCTTCTTATTGACGATGAAACACAGAAATTGCATCGGAATTAAATACAAAAGGCACAAAGCAGAATTAAGTACAAGAAGACCGACTCTTATTACTGTCTATGTTTTGAACCACTTCTGTGACACTAGTTATAGATTCCGATGCTTCACTCCAGGTTTACTGTATCCCTTGGACCGTCTTATTGACGATGAAACACAGAAATTGCATCGGAATTAATTACAAAAGTCACAATGCCGACTTAAGGACAAGAAGACTGACTCTTCTTACTGTCTATGTTTTGAACAATTCCTGTGACACTAGTTATAGATTCCGATGCTTCACTCCAGGTTTACTTTATCCCTTGGACCTTCTTATTGACGATGAAACACAGAAATGGCATCGGAATTAAATAGAAAAGGCACAATGCCGACTTAAGTAGAAGAAGACTGACTCTTCTTACTGACTATGTTTTGAACCATTCTATTGACACTAGTTATAGATTCCGATGCTTCACTCCAGGTTTACTGTATCCCTTGCACCTTCTTATTGACGATGAAACACACAAATTGCATCGGAATTAAATAGAAAATGCACTATGCCGACTTAAGAACAAGAAGACTGACTCTTCTTACTGACTATGTTTGAACGATTCCTGTGACACCAGTTATAGATCCCGATGCTTCACTTCAGGTTTACTGTATTCCTTGGACCTTCTCATTGACGATGAAACACAAAAATTGCATCGGAATTAAATACAAAAGGCAAAATGCCAACTGAAGTACACGAAGACTGACTCTTCTTACTGTCTATGATTTGAACCAATCCTGTGACACTAGTTACAGATTCCGATGCTTCACTCCAGGTTTACTGTATCCCTTGGACTTTCTTATTGACGATGAAACACAGAAATTGCATCGGAATTAAATACAAAAATCACAATGCCGACTTAAGTACAAGAAGACTAACTCTTCTTACTGACTATGTTTTGAGCCATTCCTGTGACACTAGTTATGGATTCCGATGCCTCACTTCAGGTTTACTGTATCCCTCTGACCTTCTTATTGACGATGAAACACAGAAAATGCATCGGAATTAAATACAAAAGGCACAATTCGAATTAAGTACAAGAAGACTGTCTCTTATTACTGTCTATCTTTTGAACCATACCATTGACACTAGTTATAGATTCCGATGCTTCACTCCAGGTTTACTGTATCCCTTGGACCGTGTTATGACGATGAAACACAGAAACTGCATCGGAATTAAATAGAAAAGGCACTGCCGACTAAAGTACAAGAAAACTGACTATTCTTACTGACTATGCTTTGAACGATTCCTGTGACACTAGTTATAGATACCGATGATGCACTTCAGGTTTACTATATCCCTTGGAGCTTCTCATTGACGATAAAACACAGAAATTGCATCGGAATTAAATACAAAAGGCAAAATGCCGACTGAAGTACACGAAGACTGACTCTTCTTACTGTCTATGATTTGAACCATGCCTGTGACACTAGTTACAGATTACGAAGCTTCACTCCAGGTTTACTGTATCCCTTGGACCTTCTTATTGACGATGAAACACAGAAATTGCATCAGAATTAAATACAAAATGCACAATGCCGACTTAAGTAAAAGAAGTCTGACTCTTCTTACTGTCTGTTTTGAACTAGTCCTGTGGCACTAGTTATAGACTCCGATGCTGCACTCCAGGTTTACTGTATAGCTTGGTCCTTCTTATTGACGATGAAACACAGAAATTGCATCGGAATTAAATACAAAAGGCACAATGCCGACTTAAGTAAAAAGAAGTCTGACTCTTCTTACTGTCTGTGATTTGAACCATTCCTGTGACACTAGTTATAGATTCCGATGCTTCACTCCAGGTTTACTGTATCCCTCTGACCTTCTTATTGACGATGAAACAGAGAAATTCCATCGGAGTTAAATACAAAAAGCACAATACCGACTTAAGTACAAGAAGACTGACTCTTCTTACTGTCCACGTTTTGAACCATTCCTGTGACACTAGCTATAGATTGCGATGCTTCACTTCAGGTTTCAGGTTTACTGTACCCCTCTGACCTTCTTATTGACGATGAAACACAGAAATTGCATCGGAATTAAATACAAAAGGCACAATGCCGACTTAAGAACAAGAGGACTGCCTCTCCTTACTGACTATGTTTTGAACCATTCCTGTGACACTAGTTATAAATTACGATGCTTCACTTCAGGTTTACTGTATCCCGAGGACCTTCTTATTGACGATGAAACACAGATATTGCATCGGAATTAAATACAAAAGGCAGAAAGCAGAATTAAGTACAAGAAAACTGACTCTTATTACTGTCTATGTTTTGAACCACTTCTGTGATACTAGTTATAGATTCCGATGCTTCACTCCAGGTTTACTGTATCCCTTGGAGCTTCTTATTGACGATGGAACACAGAAATTGCATCGGAATTAATTACAAAAGTCACAATGCCGACTTAAGGACAAGAAGACTGACTCTTCTTACTGTCTATGTTTTGAACCACTCCTGTGACACTAGTTATAGATTCCGATGCTTCACTCCAGGTTAACTTTATCCCTTGGACCTTCTTATTGACGATGAAACACAGAAATTGCATCGGAATTAAATAGAAAAGGCACAATGCCGACTTAAGTAAAAGAAGACTGACTCTTCTTACTGACTATGTTTTGAACCATTCCATTGACACTTGTTATAGATTCCGATGCTTCACTTCATGTTTACTGTATACCTTGGACCTTCTTATTGACAATGAAACACAGATATTGCAACCGGAATTAAATAGAAAAGGCACAATGCCGACTTAAGAACAAGAAGACTGACTCTTCTTACTGACTATGTATTGAACCATTCCTGTGACACCAGTTATAGATCCAATGCTTCACTTCAGGTTTACTGTATCCCTTGGACCTTCTTATTGACGATGAAACACAGAAATTGCATCGGAATGAAATACAAAAGGCACAATGCCGACATAAGGACAAAAAGACTGACTCTTCTTACTGACTATGTTTTGAACCATTCCTGTGACACTAGCTACAGATTCCGATGGTTCACTTCGGGTTTACTGTATACCTCTGACCTTCTTAATGACGATGAAACACAGAAATTGCATCGTAATTAAATACAAGAGGCACAATGCCGACCTAAGTACAAGAAGACTAACTCTTCTTACTGACTATGTTTTGAACCATTCCTGTGACACTAGTTATGGATTCCAATGCCTCACTTCAGGTTTACTGTATCCCTCTGACCTTCTTATTGACGATGAAACACGGAAATTGCATCGGAATTAAATACAAAAGGCACAATGCCGAATTAAGGACAAGAGGGCTGACTCTTATTACTGTCTATTTCTGAGCCAGTCCTGTGACACTAGTTATAGACTCCGATGCTTCACTCCAGGTTTACTGTATCCCTTGGACCTTCTTATTGATGATGAAACACAGAAATTGCATCGGAATTAAATACAAAAGGCACAATGCCGACTTAAGGACAAGAAGTTTGACTCTTCTTACTGACTATGTTTTTAACCATTCCTGTGACACTAGCTATAGATTCCGTTGCTTCACTTCAGGTTTACTGTACCCCTCTGACACTCTTATTGACGATGAAACACAGAAATTGCATCGGAATTAAATACAAAAGGCAAAATGCCGACATAAGTACAAGAAGACTGACTCTTCTTTCTGTCTACGTTTTGAACCATTCCATTGACACTAGTTATAGATTCCGATTCTACACTCCAGGTTACTGTATCCCTTTTACCTTGTTATTGATGATGAAACGCAGAAATTGCATCGGAATGAAATACAAAAGGGACAATGCCGACTTAAGTACAAGAAGACTGACTCTTCTTACTGACTTTGTTTTGAACCATTCCTGTGACACTAGTTATAGATTCCGATGCTTCACTCCAGGTTTACTGTATTCCTTGGACTTTCTTATTTACGATGAAACACAAAAATTGCATCGGAATTAAAAACAAAAGGCAAAATGCCAACTGAACTACACGAAGACTGACTCTTCTTACTGTCTATGATTTGAACCATTCCTGTGACACTAGTTACAGATTCCGATGCTTCACTCCAGGTTTACTGTATCCCTTGGACCTTCTCATTGACGATGAAACACAGAAATTCCATCGGAATTAAATACAAAGGGCACAATGCCGACTTAAGTACAAGAAGACTAACTCTTCTTACTGACTATGTTTTGAACCATTCCTGTGACACTAGTTATGGATTCCAATGCCTCACTTCAGGTTTACTGTATCCCTCTGACCTTCTTATTGACGATGAAACACAGAAATTGCATCGGAATTAAATACAAAAGGCACAATGCCGAATTAAGGACAAGAGGACTGACTCTTATTACTGTCTATTTTTGAACCAGTCCTGTCACACTAGTTATAGACTCCGATGCTTCACTCCAGGTTTACTGTATCCCTTGGACCTTCTTATTGATGATGAAACACAGAAATTGCATCGGAATTAAATACAAAAGGCACGATGCCGACTTAAGGACAAGAAGTTTGACTCTTCTTACTGAATATGTTTTTAACCATTCCTGTGACACTAGTTACAGATTCCGATGCTTCACTTCAGGTTTACTGTAACCCCTCTGACACTCTTATTGACGATGAAACACAGAAATTGCATCGGAATTAAATACAAAAGGCAAATGCCGACATAAGTACAAGAAGACTGACTCTTCTTTCTGTCTATGTTTTGAACCATTCCATTGACACTAGTTATAGGTTCCGATTCTTCACTCCAGGTTTACTGTATCCCTTGGACCTTGTTTTTGACGATGAAACGCAGAAATTGCATCGGAATTAAATACAAAAGGCACAATGCCGACTTAAGTACAAGAAGACTGACTCTTCTTTCTGTCTATGTTTTGAACCATTCCATTGACACTAGTTATAGATTCCGATTCTTCACTCCAGGTTTACTGTATCCCTTGGACCTTGTTATTGACGATGAAACACAGAAATTGCATCGAAATAAAATAGAAAAGGTACAATGCCGACTTATGTACAAGAAGACCGACTATTCTTACTGACTATGTTTGAACCATTCCTGTGACACTAGTTATAGATTCCGATGCTTCACCTCAGGTTTACTGTATCCCTTGGACCTTCTTATTTACGATGAAACACAGAAATTGCATCGTAATTAAATACAAAAGGCACAATGCCGACTTAAGTACAAGAAGACTGACTCTTCTTACTGTCTATGTTTTGAACACCAATGTACCATTGACACTAGTTATAGATTCCGATGCTTCACTCCAGGTTTACTGTATCCCTTGGACCGTCATATTGACGATGAAACACACAAATTGCATCGGAATTAAATAGAAAAGCACTATGCCGACTTAAGTACAGGAAGACTGACTCTTCTAACTGACTATGATTAGAACGATTCCTGTGACACCAGTTATAGATCCCGATGCTTCACTTCAGGTTTACTGTATCTCTTGGACCTTCTTATTGACGATGAAACACAAAATTGCATCGGAATTCAATACAAAAGGCAAAATGCCGACTGAAGTACACGAAGACTGACTCTTCTTACTGTCTATGATTTGAACCATTCCTGTGACACTAGTTACAGATTCCGATGCTTCACTCCAGGTTTACTGTATCCCTTGGACCTTCTTATTGACGATGAAACACAGAAATTGCATCGGAATTAAATACAAAAGGCACAATGCCGACTTAAGTACAAGAAGACTAACTCTTCTTACTGACTATGTTGTGAACCATTCCTGTGACGCTAGTTATGGCTTCCGATGCTTCTCTTCAGGTTTACTGTATCCCTCTGACCTTCTTATTGACGATGAAACACAGAAAATGCATCGGAATTAAATACAAAAGGCACAATGCCAAATTAAGTTCAAGAAGACTGACTCTTATCACTGTCTATTTTTGAACCAGTCCTGTGACACTAGTTATAGACACCGATGCTTCACTCGAGTTTTACTGTATCCCTTGGTCCTTCTTATTGACGATGAACACAGAAATTGCATCGGAATTAAATAGAAAAGGCACAATGCCGACTTAAGTACAAGAAGACTGACTCTTCTTACTGACTATGTTTTGAACCATTCCTGTGACACTAGTTATAAATTCCGATGCTTCACTTCATGTTTACTGTATCCCTTGGACCTTCTTATTGACGATGAAACACAGAAATTGCATCAGAATTAAATACAAATTGCACAACGCCGACTTAAGTACAAGAAGACCAACTCTTCCTACTGTCTGTGCTTTGATCCATTCCTGTGACACTAGTTATGGATTCCGATGCATCACTTCAGGTTTACTGTATCCCTCTGACCTTCTTATTGACGATGAAACACAGAAATTGCATCGGAATTAAATACAAAAGGCACAATGCCGAATTAAGTTCAAGGAGACTGACACTTATTACTGTCTGTTTTTGAACTAGTCCTATGGCACTAGTTATAGACTCCGATGCTTCACTCCAGGTTTACTGTATAGCTTGGTCCTTCTTATTGACGATGAAACACAGAAATTGCATCGGAATTAAATACAAAAGGCACAATGCCGACTTAAGTAAAATAAGTCTGACTCTTCTTACTGTCTATGATTTGAACCATTCCTGTGACACTAGTTATAGATTCCGATGCTTCACTCCAGTTTACTGTATCCTTCTGACCTTCTTATTGACGATGAAACAGAGAAATTCCATCGGAGTTAAATACAAAAAGCACAATGCCGACTTAGGTACAAGAAGACTGACTCTTCTTACTGTCTATGTTTTGAACCATTCCTGTGACACTAGTTATAAATTCCGAGGCTTCACTTCAGGTTTACTGTATCCCTTGGACCTTCTTATTGACGATGAAACACAGAAATTGCATCGGAATTAAATACAAAAGGCACAAAGCAGAATTAAGTATATGAAGACTGACTCTTCTTACTGTCTATGTTTTGAACCATTCCTGTGACACTAGCTATAGATTCCGATGCTTCACTTCAGGTTTCAGGTTTACTGTACCCCTCTGACCTTCTTACTGACGATGAAACACAGATATTGCATCGGAATTAAATACAAAAGGCACAATGCCGACATAAGTACAAGAAGGCTGCCTCTCCTTACTGACTATGTTTTGAACCATGCCTGTGACACTAGTTATAATACCGATGCTTCACTTCAGGTTTACTGTATCCCTTGGACCTTCTTATTGACGATGAAACACAGAAATTGCATCGGAATTAAATACAATAGGCACAAAGCAGAATTAAGTACAAGAAGACTGACTCTTATTACTGTCTATGTTTTGAACCACTTCTGTGACACTAGTTATAGATTCCGATGCTTCACTCCAGGTTAACTTTATCCCTTGGACCTTCTTATTGACGATGAAACACAGAAATTGCATCGGAATTAAATCGAAAAGGCACAATGCCGACTTAAGTACAAGAAGACTGACTCTTCTTACTGACTATGTTTTGAACCATTCCATTGACACTTGTTATAGATTCCGATGCTTCACTTCATGTTTACTTTATCCCTTGGACCTTCTTATTGACGATGAAACACAGATATTGCATCGGAATTAAATAGAAAAGGCACAATGCCGACTTAAGTACAAGAAGACTGACTCTTCTTACTGACTATGTATTGAACCATTCCTGTGACACCAGTTATAGATCCAATGCTTCACTTCAGGTTTACTGTATCGCTTGGACCTTCTTATTGACGATGAAACACAGAAATTGCATCGGAATTAAATACTAACGGCACAATGCCGACTTAAGTACGAGAAGACTGACTCTTCCTACTGTCTATGTTTTGTACCATTCCTGTGACACTAGTTATAGATTCCGATGCTTCACTTCGGGATTACTGTATCCCTTGGACATTCTAATTGACGATGAAACACAGAAAATACATCGGAATTAAATACAACAGGCACAATGCCGACTTAAGTACATGAAGACCGACTCTTCCTACTGACTATGTTTTGAACCATTCCTGTGACACCCGTTATACATTCCGATGCTTCACTTGAGGTTTACTGTATCCCTTGGACCTTCTTATTGACGATGAAACACAGAAATTGCATCGGAATTAAATACAAAAGGCAAAATGCCGACATAAGTACAAGAAGACTGACTCTTCTTTCTGTCTATGTTTTGAACAATTCCATTGACACTAGTTATAGATTCCGATTCTTCACTCCAGCTTTACTGTATCCCTTGGACCTTGTTATTGACGATGAAACACAGAAATTGCATCGGAATTAAATAGAAAAGGTACAATGCCGACTTATGTACAAGAAGACTGACTCTTCTTACTGACTATGTTTGAACCATTCCTGTGACACTAGTTATAGATTCCGATGCTTCACCTCAGGTTTACTGTATCCCTTGGACCTTCCTATTTACGATGAAACACAGAAATTGCATCGTAATTAAATACAAAAGGCACAATGCCGACTTAAGTACAAGAAGACTGACTCTTCTTACTGTCTATGTTTTGAACCATAACCATTGACACTAGTTATAGATTCCGATGCTTCACTCCAGGTTTACTGTATCCCTTGGACCTTCATATTGACGATGAAACACACAAATTGCATCGGAATTAAATAGAAAAGGCACTATGCCGACGTAAGTACAGGAAGACTGACTCTTCTAACTGACTATGATTAGAACGATTCCTGTGACACCAGTTATAGATCCCGATGCTTCACGTCAGGTTTACTGTATCCCTTGGACCTTCTTATTGACGATGAAACACAGAAATTGCAACGGAATTAAATAGAAAAGGCACAATGCCGACTTAAGTACAAGATGACTGACTCTTCTTACTGACTTTGTTTTGAACCATTCCTGTGACACTAGTTATAAATTCCGATGCTTCGCTTTATGTTTACTGTATCCCTTGGACCTTCTTATTGACGATGAAACACACAAATAGCATCGGAATTAAATACAAAAGGCAAAATGCCAACTGAAGTACACGAAGACTGACTCTTCTTACTGTCTATGATTTGAACCATTCCTGTGACACTAGTTACTGATTCCGATGCTTCACTCCAGGTTCACTGTATTCCTTGCACCTACTTATTGACGATGAAACACAGAAATTGCATGGGAATTAAATAGAATAGGCACAATGCCGACTTATGTACAAGAAAGCTGACTCTTCTTACTGACTATGTTTTGAACCATTCCTGTGACACTAGTTATAAATTCCGATGCTTCACTTCAGGTTTACTGTATCCCTTGGACCTTCTTATTGACGATGAAACACAGAAATTGCATCGGAATTAAATACAAAAGGCACAGTGCAGAATTAAGTACAAGGAGACTGACTCTTCTTACTGTCTATGTTTTGAACCATTCCTGCGACACTAGTTATAGATTCCGATGCTTCTCTCCAGGTTTACTGTATCCCTTGGACCTTCTTATTGATGATGAAACACAGAAATTGCATTGGAATTAAATACAAAAGGCACAATGCCGACTTAAGGACAAGAAGTTTGACTCTTCTTACTGACTATGTTTTGAACCATTCCTGTGACGCTAGTTATGGATTACGATGCTTCTCTTCAGGTTTACTGTATCCCTCTGACCTTCTTATTGACGATGAAACACAGAAATTGCATCGCAATTAAATACAAAAGGCACAATGCCTAATTAAGTTCAAGAAGACTGACTCTTATTACTGTCTATCTTTGAACCAGTCCTGTGACACTAGTTATAGACACCGATGCTTCACTCCAGTTTACTGTCTCCCTTGGTCCTTCGTATTGACGATGAAACACAGAAATTGCATCGGAACTAAATACAAAAGGCACAATGCCGACTTAGGTACAAGAAGACTGACCCTTCTTACTGTCTATGTTTTGAACCATTCCATTGAAACTAGTTATAGATTCCGATCCTTCACTCCAGGTTTATTGTATCCCTTGGACCTTGTTATTGACGATGAAACACAGAAATTGCATCGGAATTAAATAGAAAAGATACAATGCCGACCTAAGTACAAGAAGATTGACTCTTCTTACTGACTATGTTTGAACCATTCCTGTGACACTAGTTATAGATTCCGATGCTTCACCTCAGGTTTACTGTATCACTTGGACATTCTTATTGACGATGAAACACAGAAATTGCATCGGAATTAAATACAAAAGGCAAAATGCCGACTTAAGTACACGAAGACTGACTCTTCTTACTGACTTTGTTTTGAACCATTCCTGTGACACTAGTTATAGATTCCGATGCTACACTTCAGGATTACTGTATCCCTCCGTCCTTCTTATTGACGATGAAACACAGAAATTACATCGGAATTAAATAGAAAAGGAACAATGCCGACTTAAGTACAAGATGACTGACTCTTCTTACTGACTATGTTTTGAACGATACCTGTGACACCAGTTATAGATCCCGATGCTTCACTTCAGGTTTACTGCATCCCTTGGACCTTCTTCTTGACGATGAAACGAAAAAATTGCATCGGAATTAAATACAAAAGGGAAAATGCCGACTGAAGTACACGAAGACTGACTCTTCTTACTGTCTATTATTTGAACCATTCCAGTGACACTAGCTGCAAATTCCGATGCTTCAATCCAGGTTTACTGTATCCCTTGGACCTTCTTATTGACGATGAAACACAGAAATTGCATCGGAATTAAATACAAAAGGCACAATGCCGACTTAAGTACAAGAAGACTAACTCTTCTTACTGAATATGCTTTGAACCATTCCTGTGACACTAGTTATGGATTCCGATAGTTCACTTCAGGTTTACTGTCTCCCTCTGACCTTCTTATTGACGATGAAACACAGAAAATGCATCGGAATTAAATACAAAAGGCACAATGCCAAATTAAGTTCAAGAAGACTGACTCTTATCACTGTCTATTTTTGAACCAGTCCTGTGACACTAGTTATAGACACCGATGCTTCACTCGAGTTTTACTGTATCCCTTGGTCCTTCTTATTGACGATGAAACACAGAAATTGCATCGGAATTAAATAGAAAAGGCACAATGCCGACTTAAGTACAAGAAGACTGACTCTTCTTACTGACTATGTTTTGAACCATTCCTGTGACACTAGTTATAAATTCCGATGCTTCACTTCATGTTTACTGTATCCCTTGGACCTTCTTATTGACGATGAAACACAGAAATTGCATCAGAATTAAATACAAATTGCACAACGCCGACTTAAGTACAAGAAGACCAACTCTTCCTACTGTCTGTGCTTTGATCCATTCCTGTGACACTAGTTATGGATTCCGATGCATCACTTCAGGTTTACTGTATCCCTCTGGCCTTCTTATTGACGATGAAACACAGAAATTGCATCGGAATTAAATACAAAAGGCACAATGCCGAATTAAGTTCAAGGAGACTGACACTTATTACTGTCTGTTTTTGAACTAGTCCTATGGCACTAGTTATAGACTCCGATGCTTCACTCCAGGTTTACTGTATAGCTTGGTCCTTCTTATTGACGATGAAACACAGAAATTGCATCGGAATTAAATACAAAAGGCACAATGCCGACTTAAGTAAAATAAGTCTGACTCTTCTTACTGTCTATGATTTGAACCATTCCTGTGACACTAGTTATAGATTCCGATGCTTCACTCCAGGTTTACTGTATCCCTCTGACCTTCTTATTGACGATGAAACAGAGAAATTCCATCGGAGTTAAATACAAAAAGCACAATGCCGACTTAGGTACAAGAAGACTGACTCTTCTTACTGTCTATGTTTTGAACCATTCCTGTGACACTAGTTATAAATTCCGAGGCTTCACTTCAGGTTTACTGTATCCCTTGGACTTTCTTATTGACGATGAAACACAGAAATTGCATCGGAATTAAATACAAAAGGCACAAAGCAGAATGAAGTATATGAAGACTGACTCTTCTTACTGTCTATGTTTTGAACCATTCCTGTGACACTAGCTATAGATTCCGATGCTTCACTTCAGGTTTCAGGTTTACTGTACCCCTCTGACCTTCTTACTGACGATGAAACACAGATATTGCATCGGAATTAAATACAAAAGGCACAATGCCGACATAAGTACAAGAAGGCTGCCTCTCCTTACTGACTATGTTTTGAACCATGCCTGTGACACTAGTTATAAATACCGATGCTTCACTTCAGGTTTACTGTATCCCTTGGACCTTCTTATTGACGATGAAACACAGAAATTGCATCGGAATTAAATACAATAGGCACAAAGCAGAATTAAGTACAAGAAGACTGACTCTTATTACTGTCTATGTTTTGAACCACTTCTGTGACATTAGTTATAGATTCCGATGCTTCACTCCAGGTTAACTTTATCCCTTGGACCTTCTTATTGACGATGAAACACAGAAATTGCATCGGAATTAAATGGAAAAGGCACAATGCCGACTTAAGTACAAGAAGACTGACTCTTCTTACTGACTATGTTTTGAACCATTCCATTGACACTTGTTATAGATTCCGATGCTTCACTTCATGTTTACTTTATCCCTTGGACCTTCTTATTGACGATGAAACACAGATATTGCATCGGAATTAAATAGAAAAGGCACAATGCCGACTTAAGTACAAGAAGACTGACTCTTCTTACTGACTATGTATTGAACCATTCCTGTGACACCAGTTATAGATCCAATGCTTCACTTCAGGTTTACTGTATCGCTTGGACCTTCTTATTGACGATGAAACACAGAAATTGCATCGGAATTAAATACTAACGGCACAATGCCGACTTAAGTACGAGAAGACTGACTCTTCCTACTGTCTATGTTTTGTACCATTCCTGTGACACTAGTTATAGATTCCGATGCTTCACTTCGGGATTACTGTATCCCTTGGACATTCTAATTGACGATGAAACACAGAAAATACATCGGAATTAAATACAACAGGCACAATGCCGACTTAAGTACATGAAGACCGACTCTTCCTACTGACTATGTTTTGAACCATTCCTGTGACACCCGTTATACATTCCGATGCTTCACTTGAGGTTTACTGTATCCCTTGGACCTTCTTATTGACGATGAAACACAGAAATTGCATCGGAATTAAATACAAAAGGCCGAATGCCCAATTAAGTACAAGAAGACTTACACTTCTTACTGTCTATGTTTTGAACCATTCCTGTGACACTAGTTTTAGATTCCGATGCTTCACTCCTGGTTTACTGTATCCCTTGGACCTTCTTATTGACGATGAAACACAAAAATTGCATCGGAATGAAATACAAAAGGCACAATGCCGACATAAGGACAAGAAGACTGACTCTTCTTACTGACTATGTTTTGAACCATTCCTGTGACACTAGCTATAGATTCCGATGGTTCACTTCGGGTTTACTGTATCCCTCTGACCTTCTTAATGACGATGAAACACAGAAATTGCATCGTAATTAAATACAAAAGGCACAATGCCGACTTAAGTACAAGAAGACTGACGCTTCTTACTGTCTATGTTTTGAACCATACCATTGACACTAGTTATATATTCCGATGCTTCACTGCAGGTTTACTGTATCCCTTGGACCTTCTTATTGACGATGAAACACACAATTAGCATCGGAATTAAATAGAAAAGGCACTATGCCGACTTAAGTACAAGAAGACTGACTCCTCTTACTGACTATGTTTGAACGATTCCTGTGACACCAGTTATAAATCCCGATGCTTCACATCGGTTTACTGTATTCCTTGGACCTTCTTATTGACGATTAAACACAAAAATTGCATCGGAATTAAATACAAAAGGCAAAATGCCAACTGAAGTACACGAAGACTGACTCTTCTTACTGTCTATGATTTGAACCATTCCTGTGACACTAGTTACAGATTCCGATGCTTCACTCCAGGTTTACTGTATTCCTTGCACCTTCTTATTGACGATGAAACACAGAAATTGCATCGGAATTAAATACAAAAGGCACAATGCCGAATTAAGTACAAGAGGACTGACTCTTATTACTGCCTATTTTTGAACCAGTCCTGTGACACTAGTTATAGACTCCGATGCTTCACTCCAGGTTTACTGTATCTCATGGTCCTTCTTATTGACTATGAAACACAGAAATTGCAACGGAATTAAATTGAAAAGGCACAATGCCGACTTAAGTACAAGAAGACTGACTCTTCTTACTGACTTTGTTTTGAACCATTCCTGTGACACTAGTTATAAATTCCGATGCTTCACTTCATGTTTACTGTATCCCTTGGACCTTCTTATTGACGATGAAACGCAGAAATTGCATCGGAATTAAACACAAAAGGCACAGTGCAGAATTAAGTACAAGGAGACTGACTCTTCTTACTGTCTATGATTTGAACTATTCCTGTGACACTAGTTATAGATTCCGATGCTTCACTCCAGGTTTACTGTATCCCTTGGACCTTCTTATTGATGATGAAACACAGAAATTGCATCGGAATTAAATACAAAAGGCACAATGCCGACTTAGGGACAAGAAGTTTGACTCTTCTTACTGACTATGTTTTTAACCATTCCTGTGACACTAGCTATAGATTCCGATGCTTCACTTCAGGTTTACTGTACCCCTCTGACACTCTTATTGACGATGAAACACAGAAATTGCATCGGAATTAAATACAAAAGGCAAAATGCCGACATAAGTACAAGAAGACTGACTCTTCTTTCTGTCTATGTTTTGAACCATTCCATTGACACTAGTTATAGATTCCGATTCTTCACTCCAGCTTTACTGTATCCCTTGGACCTTGTTATTGACGATGAAACACAGAAATTGCATCGGAATTATATATAAAAGGTACAATGCCGACTTATGTACAAGAAGACTGACTCTTCTTACTGACTATGTTTGAACCATTCCTGTGACACTAGTTATAGATTCCGATGCTTCACCTCAGGTTTACTGTATCCCTTGGACCTTCCTATTTACGATGAAACACAGAAATTGCATCGTAATTAAATACAAAAGGCACAATGCCGACTTAAGTACAAGAAGACTGACTCTTCTTACTGTCTATGTTTTGAACCATACCATTGACACTAGTTATAGATTCCGATGCTTCACTCCAGGTTTACTGTATCCCTTGGACCTTCATATTGGCGATGAAACACACAAATTGCATCGGAATTAAATAGAAAAGGCACTATGCCGACTTAAGTACAGGAAGACTGACTCTTCTAACTGACTATGATTAGAACGATTCCTGTGACACCAGTTATAGATCCCGATGCTTCACGTCAGGTTTACTGTATCCCTTGGACCTTCTTATTGACGATGAAACACAGAAATTGCAACGGAATTAAATAGAAAAGGCACAATGCCGGCTTAAGTACAAGAAGACTGACTCTTCTTACTGACTTTGTTTTGAACCATTCCTGTGACACTAGTTATAAATTCCGATGCTTCACTTTATGTTTACTGTATCCCTTGGACCTTCTTATTGACGATGAAACACACAAATAGCATCGGAATTAAATACAAAAGGCAAAATGCCAACTGAAGTACACGAAGACTGACTCTTCTTACTGTCTATGATTTGAACCATTCCTGTGACACTAGTTACTGATTCCGATGCTTCACTCCAGGTTTACTGTATTCCTTGCACCTACTTATTGACGATGAAACACAGAAATTGCATGGGAATTAAATAGAATAGGCACAATGCCGACTTATGTACAAGAAAGCTGACTCTTCTTACTGACTATGTTTTGAACCATTCCTGTGACACTAGTTATAAATTCCGATGCTTCACTTCAGGTTTACTGTATCCCTTGGACCTTCTTATTGACGATGAAACACAGAAATTGCATCGGAATTAAATACAAAAGGCACAGTGCAGAATTAAGTACAAGGAGACTGACTCTTCTTACTGTCTATGTTTTGAACCATTCCTGCGACACTAGTTATAGATTCCGATGCTTCTCTCCAGGTTTACTGTATCCCTTGGACCTTCTTATTGATGATGAAACACAGAAATTGCATTGGAATTAAGTACAAAAGGCACAATGCCGACTTAAGGACAAGAAGTCTGACTCTTCTTACAGACTATGATTGAACCATTCCTGTGACACTATCTATAGATTCCGATGCTTCACTTCAGGTTTACTGTACCCCTCTGACCTTCTTATTGACGATGAAACACAGAAATTGCATCTGAATTAAATACAAAAGGCACAATGCCGACTTAAGTACAAGAAGTCTAATTCTTATTACTGTCTATGTTTTTAACCATACCATTCACACTAGTTATAGATTCCGATACTTCACTCCAGGTTTACTGTATCCCTTGGACCTTGTCATTAACGATGAAACACAGAAATTGCATCGAAATTAAATAGAAAATGTACAATGCCGACTTAAGTACAAGGAGACTGACTCTTTTTACTGACTATGTTTGAACCATTCCTGTGACACTAGTTATAAATTCCGATGCTTCACCTCAGGTTTACTGTATCCCTTGGACCTTCTTATTGACGATGAAACACAGAAATTAAATCGGAATTAAACACAAAAAGCAAAATGCCGGCTTAAGTACACGAAGACTGACTCTTCTTACTGTCTATGATTTGAACCATTCCTGTGACACTAGTTACAGATTCCGATGCTTCACTCCAGGTTTACTGTATCCCTTGGACGTTCTTATTGACGATGAAACACAGAAATTGCATCGGAATTAAATAGAAAAGGCACAATGCCGACTCAAGTACAGGAAGACTGACTCCTCTAAATGTCTATGATTAGAACGATTCCTGTGACACCAGTTATAGATCCCGATGCTTCACTTCAGGTTTACTGTATCCCTCGGACCTTCTTATTGACGATGAAACACAGAAATTGCAACGGAATTAAATAGAAAAGGCACAATTCCGACTTAAGTACAAGAGGACTGACCCCTCTTACTGACTTTGTTTTGAACCATTCCTGTGACACTAGTTATAAATTCCGATGCTTCACTTTATGTTTACTGTATCCCTTGGACCTTCTTATTGACGATGAAACGCAGAAATTGCATCGGAATTAAATACAAAAGGAACAGTGCAGAATTAAGTACAAGGAGACTGACTCTTCTTACTGTCTATGATTTGAACTATTCCTGTGACACTAGTTATAGTTTCCGATGCTTCACTCCAGGTTTACTGTATCCTTGGACCTTCTTATTGATGATGAAACACAGAAATTGCATCGGAATTAAATACAAAAGGCACAATGCCGACTTAAGGACAAGAAGTTTGACTCTTCTTACTGACTATGTTTTGAACCATTCCTGTGACGCTAGTTATGGATTCCGATGCTTCTCTTCAGGTTTACTGTATCCCTCTGACCTTCTTATTGACGATGAAACACAGAAATTGCATCGCAATTAAATACAAAAGGCACAATGCCTAATTAAGGGGAGTTGGAATGCCGGAAAATGGAAAAAATTCACATTTTCAGTTTTTAACCTTATAACTTAATTTGAAATTTTCTGCTTAAAATGGTGCAAAATTTGTTAAGAAATTCCAATTGGAAGTATTTTTATTTAATTTTTCAAAATTACATGTGCGCCCAGCAAAGTTACCCATCTTGTGATTTGTACACATTTAAATCTTCGCATTTCCGAAAACATTACATATAGAAGGCTGTGGATTTCACTCTTCAGTTGTAGAATCTTTGATCCTTCCATAGGTACCATTGTTTTTACGACTAGCTGTGTTTATTGTTCAGTTTTTGATCTGTGAGTGTTTGTTTTGAGCCTCGAGTTTAGTTTGTCGCTCATTTGGAGTTTGTTATCTGTCTTGTTTTGACTTTCAGTGGTGAGTGCGTAGTTTCTACGATGCCTAGGAGTGCATCATTATTTAAAAAGCGAAAGTTTCGCGGTAATAGATTTACAAATAACGTTTGTTCAAGTGATTCTGCTTCAGCACCTGTTGATGCTGGTGAAAGTTCTGACGTTTGTACAGCTGAGATGTGTGAAGGAGACACGCCCACCAGTGCATCAAAAAAGAAGTTATCAAACTGTGCAAGTGAAATTACAGATGAAGCTTCTAATGAACAATATGTTTTAGTCGACTTTCCTGTTTTTACTGAGTTTATGAAGAAATGTTTGTGTTGTAATCTTTGTGGAGGTTCTTTTGATATGAACATAACAAAATCTATAGGACTTTCCTGCAAAATTGCTATAGTTTGTGCCAGTTGTGAAAATGAGACCTGTTTTTGGAGCTCTAAAACATGCAGTAGCAATTTGTTTGAGAGTAATATCAGGCTAATGTATGCAATGAGAGCAATTGGTAAAGGACATACTGCTGCTCAAACATTTTGTGCCATAATGAATCTTCCACCTCCACCTGCTAAAATTGACAATTACACTGAAGTGATAGGAGATGCTGTTCAGTCTGTAGCAGATTTATCAATGAAAGCTGCTGCCAGTGAAGCAAAATATATAAATGAAGGAAACCCAGATATCCCTGTTGCTTTTGATGGAACCTGGCAGAAAAGGGGTCACACATCCAAAAATGCTGTTGCTACTGTTACTAGTGTGGACAGCGGTAAAGTTTTGGACTATGAAGTGCTCACTAAACATTGTTACCATTGTGCATCTGGTAAGATAGAAGCAGCTCACATATGTAGCAAGAATTATGAAGGTACGAGTGGAGGCATGGAGGCTGCCGCTGCTGTGAAAATGTTTAGCAGATCAGAAAAAGAACGGGGAGTATTTTACACAAAATTCCTTGGAGATGGGGACTCCAAGGCATACAAAAGTGTTACAGAATCCATGCCATATGTCAATAAGACAATAACTAAACTAGAATGTGTCGGTCATGTTCAGAAACGAATGGGCACTCGTCTAAGGAAACTGAAACAGAATCTGAAGGACAAAATTTTGTCAGATGGTAAAACCATTAGAGGTCGCCTGTCAGATAAAATTATAAATGAATTACAACAATACTATGGTATGGCAATAAGAAATAATGCAAATAATTTGCAGGAAATGAGACAAGCTGTATGGGCCACATATTTACATCGATCATCAACTGATGATAATCCTCAACATTTTGCTTGTCCAGATGGTCCTCAGTCATGGTGCAATTATAGAAAATCTCAAGCTACTGGGGATCCTTATCACCATAAAAATTATATTCCATTGGCTGTTATGGAAGTAATTAAACCAATATATAGAGACTTGGGGCATCCTGATCTTCTGCGAAAATGTCTTCATGGTTGTACCCAGAATCAAAACGAGTCGTTCAACAACCTCATTTGGACTCGTGTACCTAAGAATGTATTTGTTGGGATAAAAACATTGAAATGGGGAGTCAGTGATGCTGTTATTTCATTCAATGATGGTCATATGGGTAGGCTAAAGGTCATGGCAAGGCTCGGCATTGCTCCTGGTATCAACACCATCAGAGGTCTTCAGCTTCTGGACAGCGTGCGAGTAAGGAAGGCTCAGTATGCAGCTGAATTTAATACAAAAAAAGCAAGGGCAGCAAGGAGAAGAAAGCTTCTAGGTGAAGAAGAAGAACTAGAAGATGACCCTGATTACTCTGCTGGACACTTTTGATAATAGAATAAAAGGTATTTGTGAATTTTCATAATAAATTACTTTAATCGCATTTTCTGGCATTTGACATTTTTAGTGTTACATGTACCTTTATCTCATAAACCACTCAACCAACAACATTCAAATTTTCAGAAATGCTGCAAAACAGTTCAAAGAGGCCACTGAACTAGAATCATGACAAGAACTGGCTTATTCTCTGAACTAGGGAAGTTTATGTTATACTTTTTCCAATAAAAAATGGCTTAATGGTAAAAAATTCATAAATACTATACCAACAAAAAGAAAACATTGGTTCTAGTTCAGTGGGCTCACAATATATGCTGAAAACCTCTGCCAGAATTTCAAAGTTCTGAAGATAATAGTTCCAAAGAAAAAGGTACACAAAGTTAGCAAATTTAACATTGGCGAGATAGGGCATTCCAACTCCCCTTAAGTTCAAGAAGACTGACTCTTATTACTGTCTATCTTTGAACCAGTCCTGTGACACTAGTTATAGACACCGATGCTTCACTCCAGTTTACTGTCTCCCTTGGTCCTTCTTATTGACGATGAAACACAGAAATTGCATCGGAACTAAATACAAAAGGCACAATGCCGACTTAGGTACAAGAAGACTGACCCTTCTTACTGTCTATGTTTTGAACCATTCCATTGAAACTAGTTATAGATTCCGATCCTTCACTCCAGGTTTATTGTATCCCTTGGACCTTGTTATTGACGATGAAACACAGAAATTGCATCGGAATTAAATAGAAAAGATGCAATGCCGACCTAAGTACAAGAAGATTGACTCTTCTTACTGACTATGTTTGAACCATTCCTGTGACACTAGTTATAGATTCCGATGCTTCACCTCAGGTTTACTGTATCACTTGGACATTCTTATTGACGATGAAACACAGAAATTGCATCGGAATTAAATACAAAAGGCAAAATGCCGACTTAAGTACACGAAGACTGACTCTTCTTACTGACTTTGTTTTGAACCATTCCTGTGACACTAGTTATAGATTCCGATGCTACACTTCAGGATTACTGTATCCCTCCGTCCTTCTTATTGACGATGAAACACAGAAATTACATCGGAATTAAATAGAAAAGGCACAATGCCGACTTAAGTACAAGGTGACTGACTCTTCTTACTGACTATGTTTTGAACGATTCCTGTGACACCAGTTATAGATCCCGATGCTTCACTTCAGGTTTACTGCATCCCTTGGACCTTCTTCTTGACGATGAAACGAAAAAATTGCATCGGAATTAAATACAAAAGGGAAAATGCCGACTGAAGTACACGAAGACTGACTCTTCTTACTGTCTATTATTTGAACCATTCCAGTGACACTAGCTACAAATAATGATGCTTCAATCCAGGTTTACTGTATCCCTTGGACCTTCTTATTGACGATGAAACACAGAAATTGCATCGGAATTAAATAGAATAGGCACAATGCCGACTTATGTACAAGAAAGCTGACTCTTCTTACTGACTATGTTTTGAACCATTCCTGTGACACTAGTTATAAATTCCGATGCTTCAGTTCAGGTTTACTGTATCCCTTGGACCTTCTTATTGACGATGAAACACAGAAATTGCATCGGAATTAAATAGAATAGGCACAATGCCGACTTATGTACAAGAAAGCTGACTCTTCTTACTGACTATGTTTTGAACCATTCCTGTGACAGTAGTTATAAATTCCGATGCTTCAGTTCAGGTTTACTGTATCCCTTGGACCTTCTTATTGACGATGAAACACAGAAATTGCATCGGAATTAAATACAAAAGGCACAATGCCGACTTAAGGACAAGAAGTCTGACTCTTCTTACAGACTATGTTTTGAACCATTCCTGTGACACTATCTATAGATTCCGATGCTTCACTTCAGGTTTACTGTACCCCTCTGACCTTCTTATTGACGATGAAACACAGAAATTGCATCTGAATTAAATACAAAAGGCACAATGCCGACTTAAGTACAAGAAGTCTAATTCTTATTACTGTCTATGTTTTTAACCATTCCATTGACACTAGTTATAGATTCCGATGCTTCACTCCAGGTTTACTGTATCCCTTGGACCTTGTCATTAACGATGAAACACAGAAATTGCATCGAAATTAAATAGAAAATGTACAATGCCGACTTAAGTACAAGGAGACTGATTCTTTTTACTGACTATGTTTGAACCATTCCTGTGACACTAGTTATAAATTCCGATGCTTCACCTCAGGTTTACTGTATCCCTTGGACCTTCTTATTGACGATGAAACACAGAAATTAAATCGGAATTAAACACAAAAGGCAAAATGCCGGCTTAAGTACACGAAGACTGACTCTTCTTACTGTCTATGATTTGAACCATTCCTGTGACACTAGTTACAGATTCCGATGCTTCACTCCAGGTTTACTGTATGCCTTGGACCTTCTTATTGAGGATGAAACACAGAAATTGCATCGGAATTAAATACAAAAGGCACAATGCCGACTTAAGTACAAGAAGACTAACTCATCTTACTGACTATGGTTTGAACCATTCCTGTGACGCTAGTTACGGATTCCGATGCTTCACTTAAGGCTTACTGTATCCCTCTGACCTTCTTATTGACGATGAAAGACAGAAATTGCATCGGAATTAAATACAAAAATCACAATGCCGAATTAAGTTCAAGAAGACTGACTCTTATTACTGTCCATTTTTGAACCAGACCTGTGATACTAGTTATAGACTCCGATGCTTCACTCCAGGTTTACTGTATCCCTTGGTCCTTCTTATTGACGATGAAACACAGAAATTGCATCGGAATTAAATAGAAAAGGCACAATGCCGACTTAAGTACAAGAAGACTGACTCTTCTTATTGACTATGTTTTGAACCATTCCTGTGCCACTAGTAATAGATCAGATGCTTCACTTCAGGTTTACTGTATACCTTGGACCTTCTTATTGACGATGAAACACAGAAATTGCATCGGAATTAAATAGAAAAGGCACAATGCCGACATAGGGACAAGAAGACTGACTCTTCTTACAAACTATGTTTTGAACTATTCCTGTGACACTAGCTATAGATTCCGTTGCTTCACTTCAGTTTTACTGTATCCCTCTAACCTTCTTAATGACGATGAAACACAGAAATTGCATCGTAATTAAATTCAAAAGGCACAATGCCGACTTAAGTAGAAGAAGACTGACTCTTCTTACTGTCTATGTTTTGAACCATACCATTGACACTAGGTATAGATTCCGATGCTTCACTCCAGGTTTACTGTATCCCTTGGACCTTCTTATTGACGATGAAACACACAAATTGCATCGGAATTAAATAGAAATGGCACTATGCCGACTTAAGTACAAGAAGACTGACTCTTCTAACTGACTATGTTTTGAACGATTCCTGTGACACTAGTTATAGATCCCGATGCTTCACTTCAGGTTTACTGCATTCCTTGGACCTTCTTATTGACGATGAATCACAAAAATTGCATCGAAATTAAGTACAAAAGGCAAAATGCCGACTGATGTACACGAAGACTGACTCTTCTTACTGTCTATGATTTGAACCATTCCTGTGATACTAGTTACAGACGCCAATGCTTCACTCCAGGTTTACTGTATCGCTTGGACCTTCTTATTGACGATGAACCACAGAAATTGCATCGGAATTAAATACAAAAGGCACAATGCCGATTTAAGAACAAGAAGACTAACTCCTCTTACTGACTATGCTTTGAACCATTCCTGTGACACTAGTTATGGATTCCGATGCTTCACTTCAGGTTTACTGTATCCCTCTGACCTTCTTATTATCGATGAAACACAGAAATTGCATCGGAATTAAATACAAAAGGCACAATTCCGAATTAAGTTCAAGAAGACTGACTCTTCTTACTGTCTATTTTTGAACCAGTCCTGTGACACTAGTTATAGACTCCGATGCTTCACTCCAGGTTTACTGTTCCCTCGGTCCTTCTTATTGACGATGAAACACAGAAATTGCATCGGAATTAAATAGAAAAGGCACAATGCCGACTTAAGTACAAGAAGACTGACTCTTCTTACTGACTATGTTTTGAACCATTCCTGTGACACTAGTTATAAATTCCGATGCTTCACTTCAGGTTTACTGTATCCCTTCTACCTTCTTATTGACGATGAAACACAGAAAATGCATCGGAATTAAATACAAATGGCACAATGCAGAATTAAGTACAAGGAGACTGACACTTCTTACTGTTTATGTTTTGAACCATTCCCGTGACACTAGTTATAGATTCCGATGCTTCACCTTAGGTTTACTGTATCCCTTGGACATTCTTATTGACGATGAAACACAAAAATTGCATCGGAATTAAATACAAAATGCAAAAAGCCGACTGAAGTACACGAAGACTGACTCTTCTCACTGTCTATGATTTGAACCATTCCTGTGACACTAGTTACAGATTCAGATGTTTCACTCCAGGTTTACTGTATCCCTTGGACCTTCTTATTGACGATGAAACACAGAAATTGCATCGGAATTAAATACAAAAGGCACAATGCCGACTTAAGTACAAGAAGACTAACTCATCTTACTGACTATGTTTTGAACCATTCCTGTGACGCTAGTTATGGATTCCGATGCTTCAGTTCAGGCTTACTGTATCCCTCTGACCTTCTTATTGACGATGAAACACAGAAATTGCATCGGAATTAAATACAAAAATCACAATGCCGAATTAAGTTCAAGAAGACTGACTCTTATTACCGTCCATTTTTGAACCAGTCCTGTGACACTAGTTATAGACTCCGATGCTTCACTCCAGGTTTACTGTTCCCTCGGTCCTTCTTATTGACGATGAAACACAGAAATTGCATCGGAATTAAGTAGAAAAGGCACAATGCCGACTTAAGTACAAGAAGACTGACTCTTCTTACTGACTATGTTTTGAACCATTCCTGTGACACTAGTTATAAATTCCGATGCTTCACTTCAGGTTTACTGTATCCCTTCTACCTTCTTATTGACGATGAAACACAGAAAATGCATCGGAATTAAATACAAATGGCACAATGCAGAATTAAGTACAAGGAGACTGACTCTTCTTACTGTTTATGTTTTGAACCATTCCCGTGACACTAGTTATAGATTCCGATGCTTCACCTCAGGTTTACTGTATCCCTTGGACATTCTTATTGACGATGAAACACAAAAATTGCATCGGAATTAAATACAAAATGCAAAAAGCCGACTGAAGTACACGAAGACTGACTCTTCTCACAGTCTATGATTTGAACCATTCCTGTGACACTAGTTACAGATTCAGATGTTTCACTCCAGGTTTACTGTATCCCTTGGACCTTCTTATTGACGATGAAACACAGAAATTGCATCGGAATTAAATACAAAAGGCACAATGCCGACTTAAGTACAAGAAGACTAACTCATCTTACTGACTATGTTTTGAACCATTCCTGTGACGCTAGTTATGGATTCCGATGCTTCAGTTCAGGCTTACTGTATCCCTCTGACCTTCTTATTGACGATGAAACACAGAAATTGCATCGGAATTAAATACAAAAATCACAATGCCGAATTAAGTTCAAGAAGACTGACTCTTATTACCGTCCATTTTTGAACCAGTCCTGTGACACTAGTTATAGACTCCGATGCTTCACTCCAGGTTTACTGTATCCCTTGGTCTTTCTTATTGACGATGAAACACAGAAATTGCATCGGAATTAAATAGAAAAGGCACAATGCCGACTTAAGTACAAGAAGAATGACTCTTCTTACTGACTATGTTTTGAACCATTCCTGTGCCACTAGTAAAAGATCCGATGCTTCACTTCAGGTTTACTGTATACCTTGGACCTTCTTATAGACGATGAAACACAGAAATTGCATCGGAATTAAATAGAAAAGGCACAATGCCGACATAGGGACAAGAAGACTGACTCTTCTTACAGACTATGTTTTGAAATATTCCTGTGACACTAGCTAAAGATTCCGTTGCTTCACTTCAGTTTTACTGTATCCCTCTGACCTTCTTAATGACGATGAAACACAGAAATTGCATCGTAATTAAATTCAAAAGGCACAATGCCGACTTAAGTAGAAGAAGACTGACTCTTCTTACTGACTATGTTTTGAACGATTCCTGTGACACTAGTTATAGATCCCGATGCTTCACTTCAGGTTTACTGTATTCCTTGGACCTTCTTATTGACGATGAATCACAAAAATTGCATCGAAATTAAGTACAAAAGGCAAAATGCCGACTGATGTACACGAAGACTGAC
Organism: Schistocerca piceifrons; assembly: GCF_021461385.2. Classification (NCBI taxonomy): domain Eukaryota; kingdom Metazoa; phylum Arthropoda; class Insecta; order Orthoptera; family Acrididae; genus Schistocerca; species Schistocerca piceifrons. The sequence goes on along the minus strand of NC_060146.1, from coordinate 3,723,266 downwards.
TCTTCATACTGTCTATGATTTGAACCATTCCTGTGACACTAGTTACAGACGCCGATGCTTCACTCCACGTTTACTGTATCGCTTGGACCTTCTTATTGACGATGAACCACAGAAATTGCATCGGAATTAAATACAAAAGGCACAATGCCGACTTAAGTGCAAGAAGACTAACTCCTCTAACTGACTATGCTTTGAACCATTCCTGTGACACTAGTTATGGATTCCGAGGCTTCACTTCAGGTTTACTGTATCCCTCTGACCTTCTTATTGACGATGAAACACAGAAATTGCATCGGAATTAAATACAAAAGGCACAATGCCGAATTAAGTTCAAGAAGACTGAATCTTCTTAGTGTCTATTTTTGAACCAGTCCTGTGACACTAGTTATAGACACCGATGCTTCACTCCAGTTTTACTGTATCCCTTGGTCCTTCTTATTGACGATGAAACACAGAAATAGCATCGGAATTAAATAGAAAAGGCACAATGCCGACTTAAGTACAAGAAGACTGACTCTTCTTACTGACTATGTTTTGAACCATTCCTGTGACACTAGTTATATATTCCGATGCTTCACTTCATGTTTACTGTATCCCTTGGACCTTCTTATTGACGATGAAACACAGAAATTGCATCGGAATTAAATACAAATGGCACAGTGCAAAATTAAGTACAAGGAGACTGACTTCTCTTACTGTCTATGTTTGATCCATTCCTGTGACACTAGTTATATATTCCGATGCTTCACTCCAGGTTTACTGTATCCCTTGGACCTTCTTATTGATGATGAAACACAAGAATTGCATCGGAATTAAATACAAAAAGCACAATGCCGACTTAAGGACAAGAAGTCCGACTCTTCTTACTGACTATGTTTTGAACCATTCCTGTGACACTAACTATAGATTCCGATGCTTCACTTCAGGTTTACTGTACCCCTCTGACCTTCTTATTGACGATGAAACACAGAAATTGCATCGGAATTAAATACAAAAGGCACAATGCCGACTTAGGTACAAGAAGACTGACTCTTCTTACTGACTATGTTTGCACCATTCCTGTGACACTAGTTATAGATTCTGATGCTTCACCTCAGGTTTACTGTATCACTTGGACCTTCTTATTGACGATGAAACACAGAAATTGCATCGGAATTAAATACAAAAGGCAAAATGCCGACTTAAGTACACGAAGACTGACTCTTCTTACTGTTTATGATTTGAACCATTCCTGTGACACTAGTTATAGATTCCGATGTAACACTCCAGGTTTACTGTATCCCTTGGACCTTCTTATTGACGATGAAACACAGAAATTGCATCGGAATTAAATACAAAAGGCACAATTCCGACTTAAGGACTAGAGGACTGACTCTTCTTATTGACTTTGTTTTGAACCATTCCTGTGACACTAGTTATAGATTCCGATGCTACACGTCAGGATTACTGTATCCCTCCGTCCTTCTTATTGACGATGAAACACAGAAATTGCATCGGAATTAAATAGAAATGGCACAATGCCGACTTAAGTACAAGATGACTTACTCTTCTTACTGACTATGTTTTGAACGATTCCTGTGACACCAGTTATAGATCCCGATGCTTCACTTCAGGTTTACTGTATCCCTTGGACCTTCTTCTTGACGATGAAACAGAAAAATTGCATCGGAATTAAATAGAAAAGGCAAAATACCGACTAAAGTACACGAAGACTGACTCTTCTTACTGTCTATTATTTGAACCATTCCTGTGACACTAGCTACAAATTCCGATGCTTCAATCCAGGTTTACTGTATCCCTTGGACCTTCTTATTGACGATGAAACACAGAAATTACATCGAAATTAAATACAAAAGGCACAATGCCGACTTAAGTACAAGAAGACTAACTCTTCTTACCGAATATGCTTTGAACCATTCCTGTGACACTAGTTATGGATACCGATGGTTCACTTCCGGTTTACTGTATCCCTCTGACCTTCTTATTGACGATGAAACACAGAAATTGCATCGGAATTAAATAGAATAGGCACAACGCTGACTTATGTACAAGAAAGCTGACTCTTCTTACTGACTATGTTTTGAACCATTCCTGTGACACTAGTTATAAATTCCGATGCTTCACTTCAGGTTTACTGTATCCCTTGGACCTTCTTATTGACGATGAAACACAGAAATTGCATCGGAATTAAATACAAAAGGCACAATGCAGAATTAAGTACAAGGAGACTGACTCTTCTTACTGTCTATGTTTTGAACCATTCCTGCGACACTAGTTATAGATTCCGATGCTTCTCTCCAGGTTTACTGTATCCCTTGGACCTTCTTATTGATGATGAACACAGAAATTGCATCGGAATTAAATACAAAAGGCACAATGCCGACTTAAGGACAAGAAGTCTGACTCTTCTTACAGACTATGCTTTGAACCATTCCTGTGACACTATCTATACATTCCGATGCTTCACTTCAGGTTTACTGTACCCCTCTGACCTTCTTATTGACGATGAAACACAGAAATTGCATCTGAATTAAATACAAAAGGCACAATGCCGATTTAAGTACAAGAAGTCTAATTCTTATTACTGTCTATGTTTTTAACCATTCCATTGACACTAGTTATAGATTCCGATGCTTCACTTCAGGTTTACTTTATTCCTTGGACCTTCTTATTGACAATGAATCACAAAAATTGCATCGAAATTAAGTACAAAAGGCAAAATGCCGACTGATGTACACGAAGACCGACTCTTCTTACTGTCTATGCTTTGAACCATTCCTGTGACACTAGTTATAGATTCCGATGCTTCTCTCCAGGTTTACTGTATCCCTTCTACCTTCTTATTGACGATGAAACACAGAAAATGCATCGGAATTAAATAGAAAATGTACAATGCCGACTTAAGTACAAGGAGACTGACTCTTTTTACTGACTATGTTTGAACCATTCCTGTGACACTAGTTATAAATTCCGATGCTTCACCTCAGGTTTACTGTATCCCTTGGACCTTCTTATTGACGATGAAACACAGAAATTAAATCGGAATTAAACACAAAAGGCAAAATGGCGGCTTAAGTACACGAAGACTGACTCTTCTTACCGTCTATGATTTGAACCATTCCTGTGACACTAGTTACAGATTCCGATGCTTCCCTCCAGGTTTACTGTATTCCTTGGACGTTCTTATTGACGATGAAACACAGAAATTGCATCGGAATTAAATAGAAAAGGCACAATGCCGACTCAAGTACAGGAAGACTGACTCTTCTAAATGACTATGATTAGGACGATTCCTGTGACACCAGTTATAGATCCCGATGCTTCACTTCAGGTTTACTGTATCCCTCGGACCTTCTTATTGACGATGAAACACAGAAATTGCAACGGAATTAAATAGAAAAGGCACAATGCCGACTTAAGTACAAGAAGACTGACTCTTCTTACTGACTTTGTTTTGAACCATTCCTGTGACACTAGTTATAAATTCCGATGCTTCACTTTATGTTTACTGTATCCCTTGGACCTTCTTATTGACGATGAAACGCAGAAATTGCATCGGAATTAAATACAAAAGGTACAGTGCAGAATTAAGTACAAGGAGACTGACTCTTCTTACTGTCTATGATTTGAACTATTCCTGTGACACTAGTTATAGATTCCGATGCTTCACTCCAGGTTTACTGTATCCTTGGACCTTCTTATTGATGATGAAACACAGAAATTGCATCGGAATTAAATACAAAAGGCACAATGCCGACTTAAGGACAAGAAGTTTGACTCTTCTTACTGACTATGTTTTGAACCATTCCTGTGACGCTAGTTATGGATTCCGATGCTTCTCTTCAGGTTTACTGTATCCCTCTGACCTTCTTATTGACGATGAAACACAGAAATTGCATCGCAATTAAATACAAAAGGCACAATGCCAAATTAAGTTCAAGAAGACTGACTCTTATTACTGTCTATCTTTGAACCAGTCCTGTGACACTAGTTATAGACACCGATGCTTCACTCCAGTTTACTGTCTCCCTTGGTCCTTCTTATTGACGATGAAACACAGAAATTGCATCGGAATTAAATACAAAAGGCACAATGCCGACTTAGGTACAAGAAGACTGACCCTTCTTACTGTCTATGTTTTGAACCATTCCATTGAAACTAGTTATAGATTCCGATCCTTCACTCCAGGTTTATTGTATCCCTTGGACCTTGTTATTGACGATGAAACACAGAAATTGCATCGGAATGAAATAGAAAAGATACAATGCCGACCTAAGTACAAGAAGATTGACTCTTCTTACTGACTATGTTTGAACCATTCCTGTGACACTAGTTATAGATTCCGATGCTTCACCTCAGGTTTACTGTATCACTTGGACATTCTTATTGACGATGAAACACAGAAATTGCATCGGAATTAAATACAAAAGGCAAAATGCCGACTTAAGTACACGAAGACTGACTCTTCTTACTGTCTATGATTTGAACCATTCCTGTGACACTAGTTATAGATTGCGATGCTACACTCCAGGTTTACTGTATCCCTTGGACCTTCTTATTGACCATGAAACACAGAAATTGCATCGGAATTAAATACAAAAGGCACAATTCCGACTTAAGGACAAGAAGACTGACTCTTCTTACTGACTTTGTTTTGAACCATTCCTGTGACACTAGTTATAGATTCCGATGCTACACTTCAGGATTACTGTATCCCTCCGTCCTTCTTATTGACGATGAAACACAGAAATTACATCGGAATTAAATAGAAAAGGCACAATGCCGACTTAAGTACAAGATGACTGACTCTTCTTACTGACTATGTTTTGAACGATTCCTGTGACACCAGTTATAGATCCCGATGCTTCACTTCAGGTTTACTGCATCCCTTGGACCTTCTTCTTGACGATGAAACGAAAAAATTGCATCGGAATTAAATACGAAAGGGAAAATGCCGACTGAAGTACACGAAGACTGACTCTTCTTACTGTCTATTATTTGAACCATTCCAGTGACACTAGCTACAAATTCCGATGCTTCAATCCAGGTTTACTGTATCCCTTGGACCTTCTTATTGACGATGAAACACAGAAATTGCATCGGAATTAAATACAAAAGGCACAATGCCGACTTAAGTACAAGAAGACTAACTCTTCTTACTGAATATGCTTTGAACCATTCCTGTGACACTAGTTATGGATTCCGATAGTTCACTTCAGGTTTACTGTCTCCCTCTGACCTTCTTATTGACGATGAAACACAGAAATTGCATCGGAATTAAATAGAATAGGCACAATGCCGACTTATGTACAAGAAAGCTGACTCTTCTTACTGACTATGTTTTGAACCATTCCTGTGACACTAGTTATAAATTCCGATGCTTCAGTTCAGGTTTACTGTATCCCTTGGACCTTCTTATTGACGATGAAACACAGAAATTGCATCGGAATTAAATACAAAAGGCACAGTGCAGAATTAAGTACAAGGAGACTGACTCTTCTTACTGTCTATGTTTAGAACCATTCCTGCGACACTAGTTATAGATTCCGATGCTTCTCTCCAGGTTTACTGTATCCCTTGGACCTTCTTATTGATGATGAAACACAGAAATTGCATTGGAATTAAATACAAAAGGCACAATGCCGACTTAAGGACAAGAAGTCTGACTCTTCTTACAGACTATGCTTTGAACCATTCCTGTGACACTATCTATAGATTCCGATGCTTCACTTCAGGTTTACTGTACCCCTCTGACCTTCTTATTGACGATGAAACACAGAAATTGCATCTGAATTAAATACAAAAGGCACAATGCCGACTTAAGTACAAGAAGTCTAATTCTTATTACTGTCTATGTTTTTAACCATTCCATTGACACTAGTTATAGATTCCGATGCTTCACTCCAGGTTTACTGTATCCCTTGGACCTTGTCATTAACGATGAAACACAGAAATTGCATCGAAATTAAATAGAAAATGTACAATGCCGACTTAAGTACAAGGAGACTGATTCTTTTTACTGACTATGTTTGAACCATTCCTGTGACACTAGTTATAAATTCCGATGCTTCACCTCAGGTTTACTGTATCCCTTGGACCTTCTTATTGACGATGAAACACAGAAATTAAATCGGAATTAAACACAAAAGGCAAAATGCCGACTTAAGTACACGAAGACTGACTCTTCTTACTGTCTATGATTTGAACCATTCCTGTGACACTAGTTACAGATTCCGATGCTTCACTCCAGGTTTACTGTATGCCTTGGACCTTCTTATTGACGATGAAACACAGAAATTGCATCGGAATTAAATACAAAAGGCACAATGCCGACTTAAGTACAAGAAGACTAACTCATCTTACTGACTATGGTTTGAACCATTCCTGTGACGCTAGTTACGGATTCCGATGCTTCACTTAAGGCTTACTGTATCCCTCTGACCTTCTTATTGACGATGAAACACAGAAATTGCATCGGAATTAAATACAAAAATCACAATGCCGAATTAAGTTCAAGAAGACTGACTCTTATTACTGTCCACTTTTGAACCAGTCCAGTGACACTAGTTATAGACTCCGATGCTTCACTCCAGGTTTACTGTATCCCTTGGTCCTTCTTATTGACGATGAAACACAGAAATTGCATCGGAATTAAATAGAAAAGGCACAATGCCGACTTAAGTACAAGAAGACTGACTCTTCTTATTGACTATGTTTTGAACCATTCCTGTGCCACTAGTAATAGATCAGATGCTTCACTTCAGGTTTACTGTATACCTTGGACCTTCTTATTGACGATGAAACACAGAAATTGCATCGGAATTAAATAGAAAAGGCACAATGCCGACATAGGGACAAGAAGACTGACTCTTCTTACAGACTATGTTTTGAACTATTCCTGTGACACTAGCTATAGATTCCGTTGCTTCACTTCAGTTTTACTGTATCCCTCTAACCTTCGTACTGACGATGAAACACAGAAATTGCATCGTAATTAAATTCAAAAGGCACAATGCCGACTTAAGTAGAAGAAGACTGACTCTTCTTACTGTCTATGTTTTGAACCATACCATTGACACTAGGTATAGATTCCGATGCTTCACTCCAGGTTTACTGTATCCCTTGGACCTTCTTATTGACGATGAAACACACAAATTGCATCGGAATTAAATAGAAATGGCACTATGCCGACTTAAGTACAAGAAGACTGACTCTTCTAACTGACTATGTTTTGAACGATTCCTGTGACACTAGTTATAGATCCCGATGCTTCACTTCAGGTTTACTGCATTCCTTGGACCTTCTTAGTGACGATGAATCACAAAAATTGCATCGAAATTAAGTACAAAAGGCAAAATGCCGACTGATGTACACGAAGACTGACTCTTCTTACTGTCTATGATTTGAACCATTCCTGTGATACTAGTTACAGACGCCGATGCTTCACTCCAGGTTTACTGTATCGCTTGGACCTTCTTATTGACGATGAACCACAGAAATTGCATCGGAATTAAATACAAAAGGCACAATGCCGACTTAAGTACAAGAAGACTAACTCCTCTTACTGACTATGCTTTGAACCATTCCTGTGACACTAGTTATGGATTCCGATGCTTCACTTCAGGTTTACTGTATCCCTCTGACCTTCTTATTATCGATGAAACACAGAAATTGCATCGGAATTAAATACAAAAGGCACAATTCCGAATTAAGTTCAAGAAGACTGACTCTTCTTACTGTCTATTTTTGAACCAGTCCTGTGACACTAGTTATAGACTCCGATGCTTCACTCCAGGTTTACTGTTCCCTCGGTCCTTCTTATTGACGATGAAACACAGAAATTGCATCGGAATTAAATAGAAAAGGCACAATGCCGACTTAAGTACAAGATGACTGACTCTTCTCACTGACTATGTTTTGAACCATTCCTGTGACACTAGTTATAAATTCCGATGCTTCACTTCAGGTTTACTGTATCCCTTCTACCTTCTTATTGACGATGAAACACAGAAAATACATCGGAATTAAATACAAATGGCACAATGCAGAATTAAGTACAAGGAGACTGACTCTTCTTACTGTTTATGTTTTGAACCACTCCCGTGACACTAGTTATAGATTCCGATGCTTCACCTCAGGTTTACTGTATCCCTTGGACATTCTTATTGACGATGAAACACAAAAATTGCATCGGAATTAAATACAAAATGCAAAAAGCCGACTGAAGTACACGAAGACTGACTCTTCTCACTGTCTATGATTTGAACCATTCCTGTGACACTAGTTACAGATTCAGATGTTTCACTCCAGGTTTACTGTATCCCTTGGACCTTCTTATTGACGATGAAACACAGAAATTGCATCGGAATTAAATAGAAAAGGCACAATGCCGACTCAAGTACAGGAAGACTGACTCTTCTAAATGACTATGATTAGGACGATTCCTGTGACACCAGTTATAGATCCCGATGCTTCACTTCAGGTTTACTGTATCCCTCGGACCTTCTTATTGACGATGAAACACAGATATTGCAACGGAATTAAATAGAAAAGGCACAATGCCGACTTAAGTACAAGAAGACTGACTCTTCTTACTGACTTTGTTTTGAACCATTCCTGTGACACTAGTTATAAATTCCGATGCTTCACTTTATGTTTACTGTATCCCTTGGACCTTCTTATTGACGATGAAACGCAGAAATTGCATCGGAATTAAATACAAAAGGTACAGTGCAGAATTAAGTACAAGGAGACTGACTCTTCTTACTGTCTATGATTTGAACTATTCCTGTGACACTAGTTATAGATTCCGATGCTTCACTCCAGGTTTACTGTATCCTTGGACCTTCTTATTGATGATGAAACACAGAAATTGCATCGGAATTAAATACAAAAGGCACAATGCCGACTTAAGGACAAGAAGTTTGACTCTTCTTACTGACTATGTTTTGAACCATTCCTGTGACGCTAGTTATGGATTCCGATGCTTCTCTTCAGGTTTACTGTATCCCTCTGACCTTCTTATTGACGATGAAACACAGAAATTGCATCGCAATTAAATACAAAAGGCACAATGCCAAATTAAGTTCAAGAAGACTGACTCTTATTACTGTCTATCTTTGAACCAGTCCTGTGACACTAGTTATAGACACCGATGCTTCACTCCAGTTTACTGTCTCCCTTGGTCCTTCTTATTGACGATGAAACACAGAAATTGCATCGGAATTAAATACAAAAGGCACAATGCCGACTTAGGTACAAGAAGACTGACCCTTCTTACTGTCTATGATTTGAACCATTCCATTGAAACTAGTTATAGATTCCGATCCTTCACTCCAGGTTTATTGTATCCCTTGGACCTTGTTATTGACGATGAAATACAGAAATTGCATCGGAATGAAATAGAAAAGATACAATGCCGACCTAAGTACAAGAAGATTGACTCTTCTTACTGACTATGTTTGAACCATTCCTGTGACACTAGTTATAGATTCCGATGCTTCACCTCAGGTTTACTGTATCACTTGGACATTCTTATTGACGATGAAACACAGAAATTGCATCGGAATTAAATACAAAAGGCAAAATGCCGACTTAAGTACACGAAGACTGACTCTTCTTACTGTCTATGATTTGAACCATTCCTGTGACACTAGTTATAGATTGCGATGCTACACTCCAGGTTTACTGTATCCCTTGGACCTTCTTATTGACCATGAAACACAGAAATTGCATCGGAATTAAATACAAAAGGCACAATTCCGACTTAAGGACAAGAAGACTGACTCTTCTTACTGACTTTGTTTTGAACCATTCCTGTGACACTAGTTATAGATTCCGATGCTACACTTCAGGATTACTGTATCCCTCCGTCCTTCTTATTGACGATGAAACACAGAAATTACATCGGAATTAAATAGAAAAGGCACAATGCCGACTTAAGTACAAGATGACTGACTCTTCTTACTGACTATGTTTTGAACGATTCCTGTGACACCAGTTATAGATCCCGATGCTTCACTTCAGGTTTACTGCATCCCTTGGACCTTCTTCTTGACGATGAAACGAAAAAATTGCATCGGAATTAAATACAAAAGGGAAAATGCCGACTGAAGTACACGAAGACTGACTCTTCTTACTGTCTATTATTTGAACCATTCCAGTGACACTAGCTACAAATTCCGATGCTTCAATCCAGGTTTACTGTATCCCTTGGACCTTCTTATTGACGATGAAACACAGAAATTGCATCGGAATTAAATACAAAAGGCACAATGCCGACTTAAGTACAAGAAGACTAACTCTTCTTACTGAATATGCTTTGAACCATTCCTGTGACAGTAGTTATGGATTCCGATAGTTCACTTCAGGTTTACTGTCTCCCTCTGACCTTCTTATTGACGATGAAACACAGAAATTGCATCGGAATTAAATAGAATAGGCACAATGCCGACTTATGTACAAGAAAGCTGACTCTTCTTACTGACTATGTTTTGAACCATTCCTGTGACACTAGTTATAAATTCCGATGCTTCAGTTCAGGTTTACTGTATCCCTTGGACCTTCTTATTGACGATGAAACACAGAAATTGCATCGGAATTAAATACAAAAGGCACAGTGCAGAATTAAGTACAAGGAGACTGACTCTTCTTACTGTCTATGTTTAGAACCATTCCTGCGACACTAGTTATAGATTCCGATGCTTCTCTCCAGGTTTACTGTATCCCTTGGACCTTCGTATTGATGATGAAACACAGAAATTGCATTGGAATTAAATACAAAAGGCACAATGCCGACTTAAGGACAAGAAGTCTGACTCTTCTTACAGACTATGTTTTGAACCATTCCTGTGACACTATCTATAGATTCCGATGCTTCACTTCAGGTTTACTGTACCCCTCTGACCTTCTTATTGACGATGAAACACAGAAATTGCATCTGAATTAAATACAAAAGGCACAATGCCGACTTAAGTACAAGAAGTCTAATTCTTATTACTGTCTATGTTTTTAACCATTCCATTGACACTAGTTATAGATTCCGATGCTTCACTCCAGGTTTACTGTATCCCTTGGACCTTGTCATTAACGATGAAACACAGAAATTGCATCGAAATTAAATAGAAAATGTACAATGCCGACTTAAGTACAAGGAGACTGATTCTTTTTACTGACTATGTTTGAACCATTCCTGTGACACTAGTTATAAATTCCGATGCTTCACCTCAGGTTTACTGTATCCCTTGGACCTTCTTATTGACGATGAAACACAGAAATTAAATCGGAATTAAACACAAAAGGCAAAATGCCGGCTTAAGTACACGAAGGCTGACTTTTCTTACTGTCTATGATTTGAACCATTCCTGTGACACTAGTTACAGATTCCGATGCTTCACTCCAGGTTTACTGTATGCCTTGGACCTTCTTATTGACGATGAAACACAGAAATTGCATCGGAATTAAATACAAAAGGCACAATGCCGACTTAAGTACAAGAAGACTAACTCATCTTACTGACTATGGTTTGAACCATTCCTGTGACGCTAGTTACGGATTCCGATGCTTCACTTAAGGCTTACTGTATCCCTCTGACCTTCTTATTGACGATGAAACACAGAAATTGCATCGGAATTAAATACAAAAATCACAATGCCGAATTAAGTTCAAGAAGACTGACTCTTATTACTGTCCATTTTTGAACCAGTCCTGTGACACTAGTTATAGACTCCGATGCTTCACTCCAGGTTTACTGTATCCCTTGGTCCTTCTTATTGACGATGAAACACAGAAATTGCATCGGAATTAAATAGAAAAGGCACAATGCCGACTTAAGTACAAGAAGACTGACTCTTCTTATTGACTATGTTTTGAACCATTCCTGTGCCACTAGTAATAGATCAGATGCTTCACTTCAGGTTTACTGTATACCTTGGACCTTCTTATTGACGATGAAACACAGAAATTGCATCGGAATTAAATAGAAAAGGCACAATGCCGACATAGGGACAAGAAGACTGACTCTTCTTACAGACTATGTTTTGAACTATTCCTGTGACACTAGCTATAGATTCCGTTGCTTCACTTCAGTTTTACTGTATCCCTCTAACCTTCGTAATGACGATGAAACACAGAAATTGCATCGTAATTATTTCAAAAGGCACAATGCCGACTTAAGTAGAAGAAGACTGACTCTTCTTACTGTCTATGTTTTGAACCATACCATTGACACTAGGTATAGATTCCGATGCTTCACTCCAGGTTTACTGTATCCCTTGGACCTTCTTATTGACGATGAAACACACAAATTGCATCGGAATTAAATAGAAATGGCACTATGCCGACTTAAGTACAAGAAGACTGACTCTTCTAACTGACTATGTTTTGAACGATTCCTGTGACACTAGTTATAGATCCCGATGCTTCACTTCAGGTTTACTGCATTCCTTGGACCTTCTTAGTGACGATGAATCACAAAAATTGCATCGAAATTAAGTACAAAAGGCAAAATGCCGACTGATGTACACGAAGACTGACTCTTCTTACTGTCTATGATTTGAACCATTCCTGTGATACTAGTTACAGACGCCGATGCTTCACTCCAGGTTTACTGTATCGCTTGGACCTTCTTATTGACGATGAACCACAGAAATTGCATCGGAATTAAATACAAAAGGCACAATGCCGACTTAAGTACAAGAAGACTAACTCCTCTTACTGACTATGCTTTGAACCATTCCTGTGACACTAGTTATGGATTCCGATGCTTCACTTCAGGTTTACTGTATCCCTCTGACCTTCTTATTATCGATGAAACACAGAAATTGCATCGGAATTAAATACAAAAGGCACAATTCCGAATTAAGTTCAAGAAGACTGACTCTTCTTACTGTCTATTTTTGAACCAGTCCTGTGACACTAGTTATAGACTCCGATGCTTCACTCCAGGTTTACTGTTCCCTCGGTCCTTCTTATTGACGATGAAACACAGAAATTGCATCGGAATTAAATAGAAAAGGCACAATGCCGACTTAAGTACAAGATGACTGACTCTTCTCACTGACTATGTTTTGAACCATTCCTGTGACACTAGTTATAAATTCCGATGCTTCACTTCAGGTTTACTGTATCCCTTCTACCTTCTTATTGACGATGAAACACAGAAAATACATCGGAATTAAATACAAATGGCACAATGCAGAATTAAGTACAAGGAGACTGACTCTTCTTACTGTTTATGTTTTGAACCACTCCCGTGACACTAGTTATAGATTCCGATGCTTCACCTCAGGTTTACTGTATCCCTTGGACATTCTTATTGACGATGAAACACAAAAATTGCATCGGAATTAAATACAAAATGCAAAAAGCCGACTGAAGTACACGAAGACTGACTCTTCTCACTGTCTATGATTTGAACCATTCCTGTGACACTAGTTACAGATTCAGATGTTTCACTCCAGGTTTACTGTATCCCTTGGACCTTCTTATTGACGATGAAACACAGAAATTGCATCGGAATTAAATACAAAAGGCACAATGCCGACTTAAGTACAAGAAGACTAACTCATCTTACTGACTATGCTTTGAACCATTCCTGTGACGCTAGTTATGGATTCCGATGCTTCAGTTCAGGCTTACTGTATCCCTCTGACCTTCTTATTGACGATTAAACACAGAAATTGCATCGGAATTAAATACAAAAATCACAATGCCGAATTAAGTTCAAGAAGACTGACTCTTATTACCGTCCATTTTTGAACCAGTCCTGTGACACTAGTTATAGACTCCGATGCTTCAGTCCAGGTTTACTGTTCCCTCGGTCCTTCTTATTGACGATGAAACACAGAAATTGCATCGGAATTAAATAGAAAAGGCACAATGCCGACTTAAGTACAAGAAGACTGTTTCTTCTTACTGACTATGTTTTGAACCATTCCTGTGACACTAGTTATAAATTCCGATGCTTCACTTCACGTTTACTGTATCCCTTCTACCTTCTTATTGACGATGAAACACAGAAAATGCATCGGAATTAAATACAAATGGCACAATGCAGAATTAAGTACAAGGAGACTGACTCTTCTTACTGTTTATGTTTTGAACCATTCCCGTGACACTAGTTATAGATTCCGATGCTTCACCTCAGGTTTACTGTATCCCTTGGACATTCACATTGACGATGAAACACAGAAATTGCATCGGAATTAAATAGAAAAGGCACAATGCCGACGGAGGGACAAGAACACTGACTCTTCTTACAGACTATGTTTTGAACTATTCCTGTGACACTAGCTAAAGATTCCGTTGCTTCACTTCAGTTTTACTGTATCCCTCTGACCTTCTTAATGACGATGAAACACAGAAATTGCATCGTAATTAAATTCAAAAGGCACAATGCCGACTTAAGTAGAAGAAGACTGACTCTTCTTACTGTCTATGTTTTGAACCATACCATTGACACTAGGTATAGATTCCGATGCTTCACTCCAGGTTTACTGTATCCCTTGGACCTTCTTATTGACGATGAAACACACAAATTGCATGGGAATTAAATAGAAATGGCACTATGCCGACTTAAGTACAAGAAGACTGACTCTTCTAACTGACTATGTTTTGAACGATTCCTGTGACACTAGTTATAGATCCCGATGCTTCACTTCAGGTTTACTGTATTCCTTGGACCTTCTTATTGACGATGAATCACATAAATTGCATCGAAATTAAGTACAAAAGGCAAAATGCCGACTGATGTACACGAAGACTGACTCTTCATACTGTCTATGATTTGAACCATCCCTGTGACACTAGTTACAGACGCCGATGCTTCACTCCACGTTTACTGTATCGCTTGGACCTTCTTATTGACGATGAACCACAGAAATTGCATCGGAATTAAATACAAAAGGCACAATGCCGACTTAAGTACAAGAAGACTAACTCCTCTAACTGACTATGCTTTGAACCATTCCTGTGACACTAGTTATGGATTCCGATGCTTCACTTCAGGTTTACTGTATCCCTCTGACCTTCTTATTGACGATGAAACACAGAAATTGCATCGGAATTAAATACAAAAGGCACAATGCCGAATAAAGTTCAAGAAGACTGAATCTTCTTAGTGTCTATTTTTGAACCAGTCCTGTGACACTAGTTATAGACTCCGATGCTGCACTCCAGGTTTACTGTTCCCTCGGTCCTTCTTATTGACGATGAAACACAGAAATTGCATCGGAATTAAATAGAAAAGGCACAATGCCGACTTAAGTACAAGATGACTGACTCTTCTCACTGACTATGTTTTGAACCATTCCTGTGACACTAGTTATAAATTCCGATGCTTCACTTCAGGTTTACTGTATCCCTTCTACCTTCTTATTGACGATGAAACACAGAAAATACATCGGAATTAAATACAAATGGCACAATGCAGAATTAAGTACAAGGAGACTGACTCTTCTTACTGTTTATGTTTTGAACCACTCCCGTGACACTAGTTATAGATTCCGATGCTTCACCTCAGGTTTACTGTATCCCTTGGACATTCTTATTGACGATGAAACACAAAAATTGCATCGGAATTAAATACAAAATGCAAAAAGCCGACTGAAGTACACGAAGACTGACTCTTCTCACTGTCTATGATTTGAACCATTCCTGTGACACTAGTTACAGATTCAGATGTTTCACTCCAGGTTTACTGTATCCCTTGGACCTTCTTATTGACGATGAAACACAGAAATTGCATCGGAATTAAATACAAAAGGCACAATGCCGACTTAGGTACAAGAAGACTAACTCATCTTACTGACTATGTTTTGAACCATTCCTGTGACGCTAGTTATGGATTCCGATGCTTCAGTTCAGGCTTACTGTATCCCTCTGACCTTCTTATTGACGATTAAACACAGAAATTGCATCGGAATTAAATACAAAAATCACAATGCCGAATTAAGTTCAAGAAGACTGACTCTTATTACCGTCCATTTTTGAACCAGTCCTGTGACACTAGTTATAGACTCCGATGCTTCAGTCCAGGTTTACTGTTCCCTCGGTCCTTCTTATTGACGATGAAACACAGAAATTGCATCGGAATTAAATAGAAAAGGCACAATGCCGACTTAAGTACAAGAAGACTGTTTCTTCTTACTGACTATGTTTTGAACCATTCCTGTGACACTAGTTATAAATTCCGATGCTTCACTTCACGTTTACTGTATCCCTTCTACCTTCTTATTGACGATGAAACACAGAAAATGCATCGGAATTAAATACAAATGGCACAATGCAGAATTAAGTACAAGGAGACTGACTCTTCTTACTGTTTATGTTTTGAACCATTCCCGTGACACTAGTTATAGATTCCGATGCTTCACCTCAGGTTTACTGTATCCCTTGGACATTCACATTGACGATGAAACACAGAAATTGCATCGGAATTAAATAGAAAAGGCACAATGCCGACGGAGGGACAAGAACACTGACTCTTCTTACAGACTATGTTTTGAACTATTCCTGTGACACTAGCTAAAGATTCCGTTGCTTCACTTCAGTTTTACTGTATCCCTCTGACCTTCTTAATGACGATGAAACACAGAAATTGCATCGTAATTAAATTCAAAAGGCACAATGCCGACTTAAGTAGAAGAAGACTGACTCTTCTTACTGTCTATGTTTTGAACCATACCATTGACACTAGGTATAGATTCCGATGCTTCACTCCAGGTTTACTGTATCCCTTGGACCTTCTTATTGACGATGAAACACACAAATTGCATCGGAATTAAATAGAAATGGCACTATGCCGACTTAAGTACAAGAAGACTGACTCTTCTAACTGACTATGTTTTGAACGATTCCTGTGACACTAGTTATAGATCCCGATGCTTCACTTCAGGTTTACTGTATTCCTTGGACCTTCTTATTGACGATGAATCACATAAATTGCATCGAAATTAAGTACAAAAGGCAAAATGCCGACTGATGTACACGAAGACTGACTCTTCATACTGTCTATGATTTGAACCATTCCTGTGACACTAGTTACAGACGCCGATGCTTCATTCCACGTTTACTGTATCGCTTGGACCTTCTTATTGACGATGAACCACAGAAATTGCATCGGAATTAAATACAAAAGGCACAATGCCGACTTAAGTACAAGAAGACTAACTCCTCTAACTGACTATGTTTGAACCATTCCTGTGACACTAGTTATGGATTCCGATGCTTCACTTCAGGTTTACTGTATCCCTCTGACCTTCTTATTGACGATGAAACACAGAAATTGCATCGGAATTAAATACAAAAGGCACAATGCCGAATAAAGTTCAAGAAGACTGAATCTTCTTAGTGTCTATTTTTGAACCAGTCCTGTGACACTAGTTATAGACTCCGATGCTGCACTCCAGGTTTACTGTTCAGTCGGTCCGTCTTATTGACGATAAAACACAGAAATTGCATCGGAATTAAATAGAAAAGGCACGATGCAGAATTAAGTACAAGAAGACGGACTCTTCTTACTGACTATGCTTTGAACCATTCCTGTGACACTAGTTATAAAATCCGATGCTTCACTTCAGGTTTACTGTATCCCTTCTACCTTCTTATTGACGATGAAACACAGAAAATGCATCGGAATTAAATACAAATGGCACAATGCAGAATTAAGTACAAGGAGACTGACTCTTCTTACTGTTTATGTTTGAACCATTCCCGTGACACTAGTTATAGATTCCGATGCTTCACCTCAGGTTTACTGTATCCCTTGGACCTTCTTATTGACGATGAAACACAAAAATTGCATCGGAATTAAATACAAAATGCAAAATGCCGACTGAAGTACAAGAAGACTGACTCTTCTTACTGTCTACGATTTGAACCATTCCTGTGACACTAGTTACAGATTCCGATTTCCGATTCCGATTTCGATTCCGATTTCCAGGTTTACTGTATCCCTTGGACCTTCTTATTGACGATGAAACACAGAAATTGCATCGGAATTAAATACAAACGGCACAATGCCGACTTAAGTACAAGAAGACTAACTCTTCTTACTGACTATGATTTGAAACATTCCTGTGACGCTAGTTATGGATTCCGATGCTTCTCTTCAGGTTTACTGTATCCCTCTGACCTTCTTATTGACGATGAAACACAGAAATTGCATCGGAATTAAATACAAAAGGCACAATGCCAAATTAAGTTCAAGAAGACTGACTCTTATTACTTTCTATCTTTGAACCAGTCCTGTGACACTAGTTATAGACACCGATGCTTCACTCCAGTTTTACTGTATCCCTTGGTCCTTCTTATTAACGATGAAACACAGAAATAGCATCGGAATTAAATAGAAAAGGCACAATGCCGACTTAAGTACAAGAAGACTGACTCTTCTTACTGACTATGTTTTGAACCATTCCTGTGACACTAGTTATATATTCCGATGCTTCACTTCATGTTCACTGTATCCCTTGGACCTTCTTATTGACGATGAAACACAGAAATAGCATCGGAATTAAATACAAAAGGCACAGTGCAAAATTAAGTACAAGGAGACTGACTTCTCTTACTGTCTATGTTTGATCCATTCCTGTGACACTAGTTATATATTCCGATGCTTCACTCCAGGTTTACTGTATCCCTTGGACCTTCTTATTGATGATGAAACACAAGAATTGCATCGGAATTAAACACAAAAAGCACAATGCCGACTTAAGGACAAGAAGTCCGACTCTTCTTACTGACTATGTTTTGAACCATTCCTGTGACACTAACTATAGATTCCGATGCTTCACTTCAGGTTTACTGTACCCCTCTGACCTTCTTATTGACGATGAAACACAGAAATTGCATCGGAATTAAATACAAAAGGCACAATGCCGACTTAGGTACAAGAAGACTGACTCTTCTTACTGACTATGTTTGCACCATTCCTGTGACACTAGTTATAGATTCCGATGCTTCACCTCAGGTTTACTGTATCACTTGGACATTCTTATTGACGATGAAACACAGAAATTGCATCGGAATTAAATACAAAAGGCAAAATGCCGACTTAAGTACACGAAGACTGACTCTTCTTACTGTTTATGATTTGAACCATTCCTGTGACACTAGTTATAGATTCCGATGCTACACTCCAGGTTTACTGTATCCCTTGGACCTTCTTATTGACGATGAAACACAGAAATTGCATCGGAATTAAATACAAAAGGCACAATTCCGACTTAAGGACTAGAAGACTGACTCTTCTTATTGACTTTGTTTTGAACCATTCCTGTGACACTAGTTATAGATTCCGATGCTACACTTCAGGATTACTGTATCCCTCCGTCCTTCTTATTGACGATGAAACACAGAAATTGCATCGGAATTAAATAGAAATGGCACAATGCCGACTTAAGTACAAGATGACTGACTCTTCTTACTGACTATGTTTTGAACGATTCCTGTGACACCAGTTATAGATCCCGATGCTTCACTTCAGGTTTACTGTATCCCTTGGACATTCTTATTGACGATGAAACACAAAAATTGCATCGGAATTAAATACAAAATGCAAAAAGCCGACTGAAGTACACGAAGACTGACTCTTCTCACTGTCTATGATTTGAACCATTCCTGTGACACTAGTTACAGATTCAGATGTTTCACTCCAGGTTTACTGTATCCCTTGGACCTTCTTATTGACGATGAAACACAGAAATTGCATCGGAATTAAATACAAAAGGCACAATGCCGACTTAGGTACAAGAAGACTAACTCATCTTACTGACTATGTTTTGAACCATTCCTGTGACGCTAGTTATGGATTCCGATGCTTCAGTTCAGGCTTACTGTATCCCTCTGACCTTCTTATTGACGATTAAACACAGAAATTGCATCGGAATTAAATACAAAAATCACAATGCCGAATTAAGTTCAAGAAGACTGACTCTTATTACCGTCCATTTTTGAACCAGTCCTGTGACACTAGTTATAGACTCCGATGCTTCAGTCCAGGTTTACTGTTCCCTCGGTCCTTCTTATTGACGATGAAACACAGAAATTGCATCGGAATTAAATAGAAAAGGCACAATGCCGACTTAAGTACAAGAAGACTGTTTCTTCTTACTGACTATGTTTTGAACCATTCCTGTGACACTAGTTATAAATTCCGATGCTTCACTTCACGTTTACTGTATCCCTTCTACCTTCTTATTGACGATGAAACACAGAAAATGCATCGGAATTAAATACAAATGGCACAATGCAGAATTAAGTACAAGGAGACTGACTCTTCTTACTGTTTATGTTTTGAACCATTCCCGTGACACTAGTTATAGATTCCGATGCTTCACCTCAGGTTTACTGTATCCCTTGGACATTCACATTGACGATGAAACACAGAAATTGCATCGGAATTAAATAGAAAAGGCACAATGCCGACGGAGGGACAAGAACACTGACTCTTCTTACAGACTATGTTTTGAACTATTCCTGTGACACTAGCTAAAGATTCCGTTGCTTCACTTCAGTTTTACTGTATCCCTCTGACCTTCTTAATGACGATGAAACACAGAAATTGCATCGTAATTAAATTCAAAAGGCACAATGCCGACTTAAGTAGAAGAAGACTGACTCTTCTTACTGTCTATGTTTCGAACCATACCATTGACACTAGGTATAGATTCCGATGCTTCACTCCAGGTTTACTGTATCCCTTGGACCTTCTTATTGACGATGAAACACACAAATTGCATCGGAATTAAATAGAAATGGCACTATGCCGACTTAAGTACAAGAAGACTGACTCTTCTAACTGACTATGTTTTGAACGATTCCTGTGACACTAGTTATAGATCCCGATGCTTCACTTCAGGTTTACTGTATTCCTTGGACCTTCTTATTGACGATGAATCACAAAAATTGCATCGAAATTAAGTACAAAAGGCAAAATGCCGACTGATGTACACGAAGACTGACTCTTCATACTGTCTATGATTTGAACCATTCCTGTGACACTAGTTACAGACGCCGATGCTTCACTCCACGTTTACTGTATCGCTTGGACCTTCTTATTGACGATGAACCACAGAAATTGCATCGGAATTAAATACAAAAGGCACAATGCCGACTTAAGTACAAGAAGACTAACTCCTCTAACTGACTATGCTTTGAACCATTCCTGTGACACTAGTTATGGATTCCGATGCTTCACTTCAGGTTTACTGTATCCCTCTGACCTTCTTATTGACGATGAAACACAGAAATTGCATCGGAATTAAATACAAAAGGCACAATGCCGAATAAAGTTCAAGAAGACTGAATCTTCTTAGTGTCTATTTTTGAACCAGTCCTGTGACACTAGTTATAGACTCCGATGCTGCACTCCAGGTTTACTGTTCAGTCGGTCCGTCTTATTGACGATAAAACACAGAAATTGCATCGGAATTAAATAGAAAAGGCACGATGCAGAATTAAGTACAAGAAGACTGACTCTTCTTACTGACTATGTTTTGAACCATTCCTGTGACACTAGTTATAAAATCCGATGCTTCACTTCAGGTTTACTGTATCCCTTCTACCTTCTTATTGACGATGAAACACAGAAAATGCATCGGAATTAAATACAAATGGCACAATGCAGAATTAAGAACAAGGAGACTGACTCTTCTTACTGTTTATGTTTGAACCATTCCCGTGACACTAGTTATAGATTCCGATGCTTCACCTCAGGTTTACTGTATCCCTTGGACCTTCTTATTGACGATGAAACACAAAAATTGCATCGGAATTAAATACAAAATGCAAAATGCCGACTGAAGTACAAGAAGACTGACTCTTCTTACTGTCTACGATTTGAACCATTCCTGTGACACTAGTTACAGATTCCGATTTCCGATTCCGATTTCGATTCCGATTTCCAGGTTTACTGTATCCCTTGGACCTTCTTATTGACGATGAAACACAGAAATTGCATCGGAATTAAATACAAACGGCACAATGCCGACTTAAGTACAAGAAGACTAACTCTTCTTACTGACTATGTTTTGAAACATTCCTGTGACGCTAGTTATGGATTCCGATGCTTCTCTTCAGGTTTACTGTATCCCTCTGACCTTCTTATTGACGATGAAACACAGAAATTGCATCGGAATTAAATACAAAAGGCACAATGCCAAATTAAGTTCAAGAAGACTGACTCTTATTACTTTCTATCTTTGAACCAGTCCTGTGACACTAGTTATAGACACCGATGCTTCACTCCAGTTTTACTGTATCCCTTGGTCCTTCTTATTGACGATGAAACACAGAAATAGCATCGGAATTAAATAGAAAAGGCACAATGCCGACTTAAGTACAAGAAGACTGACTCTTCTTACTGACTATGTTTTGAACCATTCCTGTGACACTAGTTATATATTCCGATGCTTCACTTCATGTTCACTGTATCCCTTGGACCTTCTTATTGACGATGAAACACAGAAATAGCATCGGAATTAAATACAAAAGGCACAGTGCAAAATTAAGTACAAGGAGACTGACTTCTCTTACTGTCTATGTTTGATCCATTCCTGTGACACTAGTTATATATTCCGATGCTTCACTCCAGGTTTACTGTATCCCTTGGACCTTCTTATTGATGATGAAACACAAGAATTGCATCGGAATTAAATACAAAAAGCACAATGCCGACTTAAGGACAAGAAGTCCGACTCTTCTTACTGACTATGTTTTGAACCATTCCTGTGACACTAACTATAGATTCCGACGCTTCACTTCAGGTTTACTGTACCCCTCTGACCTTCTTATTGACGATGAAACACAGAAATTGCATCGGAATTAAATACAAAAGGCACAATGCCGACTTAGGTACAAGAAGACTGACTCTTCTTACTGACTATGTTTGCACCATTGCTGTGACACTAGTTATAGATTCCGATGCTTCACCTCAGGTTTACTGTATCACTTGGACATTCTTATTGACGATGAAACACAGAAATTGCATCGGAATTAAATACAAAAGGCAAAATGCCGACTTAAGTACACGAAGACTGACTCTTCTTACTGTTTATGATTTGAACCATTCCTGTGACACTAGTTATAGATTCCGATGCTACACTCCAGGTTTACTGTATCCCTTGGACCTTCTTATTGACGATGAAACACAGAAATTGCATCGGAATTAAATACAAAAGGCACAATTCCGACTTAAGGACTAGAAGACTGACTCTTCTTATTGACTTTGTTTTGAACCATTCCTGTGACACTAGTTATAGATTCCGATGCTACACTTCAGGATTACTGTATCCCTCCGTCCTTCTTATTGACGATGAAACACAGAAATTGCATCTGAATTAAATAGAATAGGCACAATGCCGACTTAAGGACAAGAAGTCTGACTCTTCTTACAGACTATGCTTTGAACCATTCCTGTGACACTATCTATACATTCCGATGCTTCACTTCAGGTTTACTGTACCCCTCTGACCTTCTTATTGACGATGAAACACAGAAATTGCATCTGAATTAAATACAAAAGGCACAATGCCGATGTAAGTACAAGAAGTCTAATTCTTATTACTGTCTATGTTTTTATCCATTCCATTGACACTAGTTATAGATTCCGATGCTTCACTTCAGGTTTACTTTATTCCTTGGACCTTCTTATTGACAATGAATCACAAAAATTGCATCGATATTAAGTACAAAAGGCAAAATGCCGACTGATGTACACGAAGACCGACTCTTCTTACTGTCTATGCTTTGAACCATTCCTGTGACACTAGTTATAGACTCCGATGCTTCACTCCAGGTTTACTGTTCCCTCGGTCCTTCTTATTGACGATGAAACACAGAAATTGCATCGGAATTAAATAGAAAAGGCACAATGCCGACTTAAGTACAAGAAGACTGACTCTTCTTACTGTTTATGTTTTGAACCATTCCCGTGACACTAGTTATAGATTCCGATGCTTCACTCCAGGTTTACTGTATCCCTTAGACCTTGTTATTGACGATGAAACACAGAAACTGCATCGGAATTAAATAGAAAAGGTACATAGGCGACTTAAGTACAAGAAGTCTGCCTTTTCTTACTGACTATGTTTTGAACCATTCGTGTGACACTAGTTATAGATTCCGGTGCTTCACCTCAGGTTTACTGTATCCCTTGGACCTTCTTATTGACGATGAAACACAGAAATTGCATCGGAATTAAATACAAAAGGCAAAATGCCGACTTAAGTACACGAAGACTGACTCTTCTTACTGTCTATGATATGAACCATTCCTGTGACACTAGTTATAGATTCCGAGCTACACTCCAGGTTTACTGTATCAATTGGACCTTCTTATTGACGATGAAACACAGAAATTGCATCGGAATTAAATAGAAAAGCACAATGTCGACGTAAGTACATAAAGACTGACTCTTCTTACTGTCTATGTTTTGAACCATTCCTGTGAATCTAGTTATAGATTCCGATGCTTCACTCCAGGTTTACTGTATCGCTTGGACCTTCTTATTGACGATGAAACACAGAAATTGCATCGGAATTAAATAGAAAAGGCACAATGCCGACGTAAGGACAAGAAGACTGACTCTTCTTACTGACTATGTTTTGAACCATTCCTGTGACACTAGCTATTGATTCCGATGCTTGACTTCAGGTTTACTGTATCCCTCTGACCTTCTTATTGACGATGAAACACAGAAATTGCATCGGAATTAAATACAAAGGGCACAATACCGACGTAAGTACAAGAAGACTGACTCTTCTTACTGTCTATATTTGAACCATACCATTGACACTAGTTATAGATTCCGATGCTTCACTCCAGGTTTACTGTATCCCTTGGACCGTCTTATTGACGATGAAACACAGAAATTGCATCGGAATTAAATACAAAAGGCACAATTCCGACTTAAGGACTAGAAGACTGACTCTTCTTACTGACTTTGTTTTGAACCATTCCTGTGACACTAGTTATAGATTCCGATGCTACACGTCAGGATTACTGTATCCCTCCGTCCTTCTTATTGACGATGAAACACAGAAATTGCATCGGAATTAAATAGAAATGGCACAATGCCGACTTAAGTACAAGATGACTGACTCTTCTTACTGACTATGTTTTGAACGACTCCTGTGACACCAGTTATAGATCCCGATGCTTCACTTCAGGTTTACTGTATCCCTTGGACCTTCTTCTTGACGATGAAACACAAAAATTGCATCGGAATTAAATACAAAAGGCAAAATGCCGACTAAAGTACACGAAGACTGACTCTTCTTACTGTCTATTATTTGAACCATTCCTGTGACACTAGCTACAAATTCCGATGCTTCAATCCAGGTTTACTGTATCCCTTGGACCTTCTTATTGACGATGAAACACAGAAATTACATCGGAATTAAATACAAAAGGCACAATGCCGACTTAAGTACAAGAAGACTAACTCTTCTTACTGAATATGCTTTGAACCATTCCTGTGACACTAGTTATGGATTCCGATGGTTCACTTCAGGTTTACTGTATCCCTTGGACCTTCTTATTGACGATGAAACACAGATATTGCATCGGAATTAAATACAAAAGGCACAGTGCAGAATTAAGTACAAGGAGACTGACTCTTCTTACTGTCTATGTTTTCAACCATTCCTGCGACACTAGTTATAGATTCCGATGCTTCTCTCCAGGTTTACTGTATCCCTTGGACCTTTTTATTGATGATGAAACACAGAAATTGCATCGGAATTAAATACAAAAGGCACAATGCCGACTTAAGGACAAGAAGTCTGACTCTTCTTACAGACTATGTTTTGAACCATTCCTGTGACACTATCTATAGATTCCGATGCTTCACTTCAGGTTTACTGTACCCCTCTGACCTTCTTATTGACGATGAAACACAGAAATTGCATCTGAATTAAATACAAAAGGCACAATGCCGATTTAAGTACAAGAACTCTAATTCTTATTACTGTCTATGTTTTTAACCATTCCATTGACACTAGTTATAGATTCCGATGCTTCACCTCAGGTTTACTGTATCCCTTGGACCTTCTTATTGACGATGAAACACAGAAATTAAATCGGAATTAAACACAAAAGGCAAAATGCCGGCTTAAGTACACGAAGACTGACTCTTCTTACTGTCTATGATTTGAACCATTCCTGTGACACTAGTTACAGATTCCGATGCTTCACTCCAGGTTTACTGTATCCCTTGGACCTTCTTATTGACGATGAAACACAGAAATTGCATCGGAATTAAATACAAAAGGCACAATGCCGACTTAAGTACAAGAAGACTAACTCATCATACTGACTATGTTTTGAACCATTCCTGTGACGCTAGTTATGGATTCCGATGCTTCACTTCAGGCTTACTGTATCCCTCTGACCTTCGTATTGACGATGAAACACAGAAATTGCATCGGAATTAAATACAAAAATCACAATGCCGAATTAAGTTCAAGAAGACTGACTCTTATTACTGTCCATTTTTGAACCAGTCCTGTGACACTAGTTATAGACTCCGATGCTTCACTCCAGGTTTACTGTATCCCTTGGTCCTTCTTATTGACGATGAAACACAGAAATTGCATCGGAATTAAATAGAAAAGGCACAATGCCGATTTAAGTACAAGAAGACTGACTCTTCATACTGACCATGTTTTGAACCATTCCTGTGCCACTAGTAATAGATCCGATGCTTCACTTCAGGTTTACTGTATACCTTGGACCTTCTTATTGACGATGAAACACAGAAATTGCATCGGAATTTAATAGAAAAGGCAAAATGCCGACTTAAGTAGAAGAAGACTGACTCTTCTTACTGTCTATGTTTTGAACCATACCATTGACACTAGGTATAGATTCCGATGCTTCACTCCAGGTTTACTGTATCCCTTGGACCTTCTTATTGACGATGAAACACACAAATTGCATCGGAATTAAATAGAAACGGCACTATGCCGACTTAAGTACAAGAAGACTGACTTTTCTAACTGACTATGTTTTGAACGATTCCTGTGACACTAGTTATAGATCCCGATGCTTCACTTCAGGTTTACTGTATTCCTTGGACCTTCTTATTGACAATGAATCACAAAAATTGCATCGAAATTAAGTACCAAAGGCAAAATGCCGACTGATGTACACGAAGACCGACTCTTCTTACTGTCTATGATTTGAACCATTCCTGTGACACTAGTTACAGACCCCGATGCTTCACTCCAGGTTTACTGTATCGCTTGGACCTTCTTATTGACGATGAACCACAGAAATTGCATCGGAATTAAATACAAAAGGCACAATGCCGACTTAAGTACAAGAAGACTAACTCCTCTTACTGACTATGCTTTGAACCATTCCTGTGACACTAGTTATGGATTCCGATGCTTCACTTCAGGTTTACTGTATCCCTCTGACCTTCTTATTGACGATGAAACACAGAAATTGCATCGGAATTAAATACAAAAGGCACAATGCCGAATTAAGTTCAAGTAGACTGACTCTTCTTACTGTCTATTTTTGAACCAGTCCTGTGACACTAGTTATAGACTCCGATGCTTCACTCCAGGTTTACTGTTCCCTCGGTCCTTCTTATTGACGATGAAACACAGAAATTGCATCGGAATTAAATAGAAAAGGCACAATGCCGACTTAAGTACAAGAAGACTGACTCTTCTTACTGACTATGTTTTGAACCATTCCTGTGACACTAGTTATAAATTCCGATGCTTCACTTCAGGTTTACTGTATCAATTCTACCTTCTTATTGACGATGAAACACAGAAAATGCATCGGAATTAAATACAAATGGCACGATGCAGAATTAAATACAAGGAGGCTGACTCTTCTTACTGTTTATGTTTTGAACCATTCCCGTGACACTAGTTATAGATTCCGATGCTTCACCTCAGGTTTACTGTATCCCTTGGACCTTGTTATTGGCGATGAAACACAGAAACTGCATCGGAATTAAATAGAAAAGGTACATAGCCGACTTAAGTACAAGAAGTCTGCCTCTTCTTACTGACTATGTTTTGAACCAATCGTGTGACACTAGTTATAGATTCCGGTGCTTCACCTCATGTTTACTGTATCCCTTGGACCTTCTTATTGACGATGAAACACAGACATTGCATCGGAATTAAATACAAAAGGCACAATGCCGACTTAAGGACAAGAAGACTGACTCTTCTCACTGACTTTGTTTTGAACCATTCCTGTGACGCTTGTTATAGATTCCGATGCTTCACTTCAGGTTTATTGTATCCCTCTGACATTCTCATTGACGATGAAACACAGAAATTGCATCGGAATTAAATAGAAAAGGCACAATGTCGACGTAAGTACATAAAGACTGACTCTTCTTACTGTCTATGTTTTGAACCATTCCTGTGACACTAGTTATAGATTCCGATGCTTCACTCCAGGTTTACTGTATCGCTTGGACCTTCTTATTGACGATGAAACACAGAAATTGCATCGGAATTAAATAGAAAAGGCACAATGCCGACTTAAGGACAAGAAGACTGACTCTTCTTACTGACTATGTTTCGAACCATTCCTGTGACACTAGCTATAGATTCCGATGCTTGACTTCAGGTTTACTGTATCCCTCTGACCTTCTTATTGACGATGAAACACAGAAATTGCATCGGAATTACATACAAAGGGCACAATACCGACGTAAGTACAAGAAGACTGACTCTTCTTACTGTCTATATTTGAACCATACCATTGACACTAGTTATAGATTCCGATGCTTCACTCCAGGTTTACTGTATCCCTTGGACCGTCTTATTGACGATGAAACACAGAAATTGCATCGGAATTAAATAGAAAAAGCACTATGCCGACTTAAGTACAAGAAAACTGACTATTCTTACGGACTATGCTTTGAACGGTTCCTGTGACACTAGTTATAGATACCGATGCTGCACTTCAGGTTTACTGTATCAATTGGACCTTCTCATTGACGATAAAACACAGATATTGCATCGGAATTAAATACCAAAGGCAAAATGCCGACTGAAGTACACGAAGACTGACTCTTCTTACTGTCTATGATTTGAACCATTCCTGTGACACTAGTTACAGATTCCGATGCTTCACTTCAGGTTTACTGTATCCCTTGGACCTTCTTATTGACGATGAAACACAGAAAATACATCGGAATTAAATACAAAAGGCATAATGCCGACTTAAGTACATAAAGACCGACTCTTCCTACAGACTATGCTTTGAACCATTCCCGTGACACCTGTTATAGATTCCGATGCTTCACTTGAGGTTTACTGTATCCCTTGGACCTTCTTATTGACGATGTAACACAAAAACTGCATCGGAATTAAATACAAAAGGCAAAATGCCGACTGAAGTACACGAAGACTGACTCTTCTTACTGTCTATGATTTGAACCATTCCTGTGACACTAGTTACAGATTCCGATACTTCACTCCGGGTTTACTGTATGCCTTGGACCTTCTTATTGACGATGAAACACAGAAATTGCATATGAATTAAATACAAAAGGCACAACGCCGACTTAAGTACAAGAAGACTAACTCTTCCTACTGACTATGTTTTGATCCATTCCTGTGACACTAGTTATAGATTCCGATGCTTCACTCCAGGTTTACTGTATCCCTTGGAGCTTCTTATATACGATGAAACACAGAAATAGCATCGGAATTAATTACAAAATTCACAATGCCGACTTAAGGACAAGAAGACAGACTCTTCTTACTGTCTATGTTTTGAACCATTCCTGTGACACTAGTTATAGATTCCGATGCTTCACTTCAGGTTTACTGTATCCCTTGGACCTTCTTATTGACGATGAAACACAGAAAATACATCGGAATTAAATACAAAAGGCATAATGCCGACTTAAGTACATAAAGACCGACTCTTCCTACAGACTATGTTTTGAAAAATTCGCGTGACACCTGTTATAGATTCCGATGCTTCACTTGAGGTTTACTGTATCCCTTGGACCTTCTTATTGACGATGTAACACAAAAACTGCATCGGAATTAAATACAAAAGGCAAAATGCCGACTGAAGTACACGAAGACTGACTCTTCTTACTGTCTATGATTTGAACCATTCCTGTGACACTAGTTACAGATTCCGATACTTCACTCCGGGTTTACTGTATGCCTTGGACCTTCTTATTGACGATGAAACACAGAAATTGCATCGGAATTAAATACAAAAGGCACAATGCCGTCTTAAGTACAAGAAGACTAACTCTTCTTACTGACCATGATTTGAACCATTCCTCTGACACTAGTTATGGTTTCCGATGCCTCACTTCAGGTTTACTGTATGCCTCTGACCTTCTTATTGACGATGAAACACAGAAATTGCATCGGAATTAAATACAAAAGGCACAATGCCGAATTAAGTTCAAGGAGACTGACTCTTCTTACTGTCTATGTTTTGAACCATTCCTGTGACACTAGTTATAAATTCCGATGCTTCACTTCAGGTTTACTGTATCCCTTGGACCTTCTTATTGACGATGAAACACAGAAACTGCATCGGAATTAAATACAAAAGGCACAAAGCAGAATTAAGTACAAGAAGACTGACTCTTCTTACTGTCTATATTTTGAACCATTCCTGTGACACTAGCTATAGATTCCGATGCTTCACTTCAGGTTTCAGGTTTACTGTACCCCTCCGACCTACTTTTTGACGATGAAACACAGAAATTGCATCGGCATTAAATACAAAAGGCACAATGCCGACTTAAGTACAAGAAGACTGCCCCTCCTTACTGACTATGTTTTGAACCATTCCTGTGACACTAGTTATAAATTCCGATGTTTCACTTCAGGTTTACTGTATCCCTTGGACCTTCTTATTGACGATGAAACACAGAAATAGCATCGGAATTAAATACAAAAGGCACAAAGCAGAATTAAGTACAAGAAGACTGACACTTATCACTGTCTATGGTTTGATCCACTTCTGTGACACTAGTTATAGATTCCGATGCTTCACTCCAGGTTTACTGTATCCCATGGAGCTTCTTATTGACGATGAAACACAGAAATAGCATCGGAATTAATTACAAAAGTCACAATGCCGACTTAAGGACAAGAAGACTGACTCTTCTTACTGTCTATGTTTTGAACCATTCCTGTGACACTAGTTATAGATTCCGATGCTTCACTTCAGGTTTACTGTATCCCTTGGTCCTTCTTATTGACGATGAAACACAGAAATAGCATCGGAATTAAATAGAAAAGGCACAATGCCGACTTAAGTACAAGAAGACAGACTCTTCTTACTGACTTTGTTTTGAACCATTCCTGTGACACTAGTTATAAATTCCGATGCTTCACTTCATGTTTACTGTACCCCTCTGACTCTCTTATTGACGATGAAACACAGAAATTGCATCGGAATTAAATACAAAAGGCACAATGCCGACTTAAGTACAAGAAGACTGACTCTTCTTACTGTCTATGTTTTGAACCATTCCATTGACACTAGTTATAGATTCCGATGCTTCACTCCAGGTTTACTGTATCCCTTGGACCTTGTTATTGACGATGAAACACAGAAATTGCACCGGAATTAAATAGGAAAGGTACAATGCCGACTTAAGTACAAGAAGGCTGACTCTTCTTACTGACTATGTTTGAACCATTCCTGTGACACTAGTTATAGATTCCGATGCTTCACCTCAGGTTTACTGTATCCCTTGGACCTGTTTATTGACGATGAAACACAGAAATTGCATCGGAATTAAATACAAAAGGCAAAATGCCGACTTAAGTACACGAAGACTGACTCTTCTTACTGTCTACGTTTTGAACCATTCCTATGACACTAGTTATAGATTCCGATGCTATACTCCAGGTTTACTGTATCCCTTGGACCTTCTTATTGACGATGAAACACAGAAATTGCTTCGGAATTAAATACAAAAGGCACAATGCCGACTTTAGGACAAGAAGACTGACTCTTCTTACTGACTTTGCTTTGAACCATTCCTGTGACACTAGTTATGGATTCCGATGTCTCACTTCAGGTTTACTGTATCCCTCTGACCTTCTTATTGACTATGAAACACAGAAATTGCATCGGAATTAAATACAAAAGGCACAATGCCGAATTAAGTACAAGAAGACTGACTCTTATTACTGTCAATTTTTGAACCAGTCCTGTGACACTAGTTATAGACTCCGATGCTTCACTCCAGGTTTACTGTATCCCTTGATCCTTCTTATTGACGATGAAACACAGAAATTGCATCGGAATTAAATAGAAAAGGCACAATGCCGACTTAAGGACAAGAAGTCTGACTCTTCTTACTGACTATGTGTTTAAACATTCCTGTGACACTAGTTATAGATTTCGATGCTTCACTCCAGGTTTACTGTATCGCTTGGACCTTCTTATTGACGATGAAACACAGAAATTGCATCGGAATTAAATAGAAAAGGCACAATGCCGACTTAAGGACAAGAAGACTGACTCTTCTTACTGACTATGTTTTGAACCATTTCTGTGACACTAGCTATAGATTCCGATGCTTCACTTCAGGTTTCAGGTTTACTGTACCCCTCCGACCTACTTTTTGACGATGAAACACAGAAATTGCATCGGCATTAAATACAAAAGGCACAATGCCGACTTAAGTACAAGAAGACTGCCCCTCCTTACTGACTATGTTTTGAACCATTCCTGTGACACTAGTTATAAATTCCGATGTTTCACTTCAGGTTTACTGTATCCCTTGGACCTTCTTATTGACGATGAAACACAGAAATAGCATCGGAATTAAATACAAAAGACACAAAGCAGAATTAAGTACAAGAAGACTGACACTTATCACTGTCTATGGTTTGATCCACTTCTGTGACACTAGTTATAGATTCCGATGCTTCACTCCAGGTTTACTGTATCCCATGGAGCTTCTTATTGACGATGAAACACAGAAATAGCATCGGAATTAATTACAAAAGTCACAATGCCGACTTAAGGACAAGAAGACTGACTCTTCTTACTGTCTATGTTTTGAACCATTCCTGTGACACTAGTTATAGATTCCGATGCTTCACTTCAGGTTTACTGTATCCCTTGGTCCTTCTTATTGACGATGAAACACAGAAATAGCATCGGAATTAAATAGAAAAGGCACAATGCCGACTTAAGTACAAGAAGACAGACTCTTCTTACTGACTTTGTTTTGAACCATTCCTGTGACACTAGTTATAAATTCCGATGCTTCACTTCATGTTTACTGTACCCCTCTGACTCTCTTATTGACGATGAAACACAGAAATTGCATCGGAATTAAATACAAAAGGCACAATGCCGACTTAAGTACAAGAAGACTGACTCTTCTTACTGTCTATGTTTTGAACCATTCCATTGACACTAGTTATAGATTCCGATGCTTCACTCCAGGTTTACTGTATCCCTTGGACCTTGTTATTGACGATGAAACACAGAAATTGCACCGGAATTAAATAGGAAAGGTACAATGCCGACTTAAGTACAAGAAGGCTGACTCTTCTTACTGACTATGTTTGAACCATTCCTGTGACACTAGTTATAGATTCCGATGCTTCACCTCAGGTTTACTGTATCCCTTGGACCTGTTTATTGACGATGAAACACAGAAATTGCATCGGAATTAAATACAAAAGGCAAAATGCCGACTTAAGTACACGAAGACTGACTCTTCTTACTGTCTACGTTTTGAACCATTCCTATGACACTAGTTATAGATTCCGATGCTATACTCCAGGTTTACTGTATCCCTTGGACCTTCTTATTGACGATGAAACACAGAAATTGCTTCGGAATTAAATACAAAAGGCACAATGCCGACTTTAGGACAAGAAGACTGACTCTTCTTACTGACTTTGCTTTGAACCATTCCTGTGACACTAGTTATGGATTCCGATGTCTCACTTCAGGTTTACTGTATCCCTCTGACCTTCTTATTGACTATGAAACACAGAAATTGCATCGGAATTAAATACAAAAGGCACAATGCCGAATTAAGTACAAGAAGACTGACTCTTATTACTGTCAATTTTTGAACCAGTCCTGTGACACTAGTTATAGACTCCGATGCTTCACTCCAGGTTTACTGTATCCCTTGATCCTTCTTATTGACGATGAAACACAGAAATTGCATCGGAATTAAATAGAAAAGGCACAATGCCGACTTAAGGACAAGAAGTCTGACTCTTCTTACTGACTATGTGTTTAAACATTCCTGTGACACTAGTTATAGATTTCGATGCTTCACTCCAGGTTTACTGTATCGCTTGGACCTTCTTATTGACGATGAAACACAGAAATTGCATCGGAATTAAATAGAAAAGGCACAATGCCGACTTAAGGACAAGAAGACTGACTCTTCTTACTGACTATGTTTTGAACCATTTCTGTGACACTAGCTATAGATTCCGATGCTTGACTTCAGGTTTACTGTATCCCTCTGACCTTCTTATTGACGATGAAACACAGAAATTGCATCGGAATTAAATACAAAGGGCACAATACCGACGTAAGTACAAGAAGACTGACTCTTCGTACTGTCTATATTTGAACCATACCATTGACACTAGTTATAGATTCCGATGCTTCACTCCAGGTTTACTGTATCCCTTGGACCGTCTTATTGACGATGAAACACAGAAATTGCATCGGAATTAAATAGAAAAGGCACTATGCCGACTTAAGTACAAGAAAACTGACTATTCTTACTGACTATGTTTTGAACGATTCCTGTGACACTAGTTATAGATACCGATGCTGCACTTCAGGTTTACTGTATCCCTTGGACCTTCTCATTGACGATAAAACACAGAAATTGCATCGGAATTAAATACAAAAGGCAAAATGCCGACTGAAGTACACGAAGACTGACTCTTCTTACTGTCTATGATTTGAAGCATTCCTGTGACACTAGTTACAGATTACAAAGCTTCACCCAGGTTTACTGTATCCCTTGGACCTTCTTATTGACGATGAAACACAGAAATTGCATCTGAAATAAATACAAAAGGCACAACGCCGGCTTAAGTACAAGAAGACTAACTCTTCCTACTGACTATGTTTTGATCCATTCCTGTGACACTAGTTATGGATTCCGATGCTTCACTTCACGTTTACTGTATCCCTCTGACCTTCGTATTGACGATGAAACACAGAAATTGCATCGGAATTAAATACAAAAGGCACAATGCCGAATTAAGTTCAACGAGACTGACTCTTCTTACTGTCTATGTTTTGAACTATTCCTGTGACACTAGTTATAAATTCCGATGCTTCACTTCAGGTTTAATGTATCCCTTGGACCTTCTTATTGACGATGATACACAGAAACTGCATCGGAATTAAATACAAAAGGCACAAAGCAGAATTAAGTACAAGAAGACTGACTCTTCTTACTGTCTATGTTTTGAACCATTCCTGTGACACTAGCAATAGATTCCGATGCTTAACTTCAGGTTTCAGGTTTACTGTACCCCTCCGACCTTCTTATTGACGATGAAACACAGAAATTGCATCGGAATTAAATACAAAAGGCACAATGCCGACTTAAGTACAAGAAGACTGCCCCTCCTTACTATGTTTTGAACCATTCCTTGACACTAGTTATAAATTCCGATGTTTCACTTCAGGTTTACTGTATCCCTTGGACCTTCTTATTGGCGATGAAACACAGAAAATGCATCGGAATTAAATACAAAAGGCACAAAGCAGAATTAAGTACAAGAAGACTGACACTTATTACTGTCTATGTTTTGAACCACTTCTGTGACACTAGTTATAGATTCCGAAGCTTCACTCCAGGCTTACTGTATCCCTTGGAGCTTCTTATTGACGATGAAACACAGAAATAGCATCGGAATTAATTACAAAATTCACAATGCCGACTTAAGGACAAGAAGGCAGACTCTTCTTACTGTCTATGATTTGCACCATTCCTGTGACACTAGTTATAGATTCCGATGCTTCACATCAGGTTTACTGTATCCCTTGGACCTTCTAATTGACGATGAAACACAGAAAATACATCGGAATTGAATACAAAAGGCACAATGCCGACTTAAGTACATAAAGACCGACTCTTCCTACTGACTATGTTTTGAACCATTCCCGTGACACCTGTTATAGATTCCGATGCTTCACTTGAGGTTTACTGTATCCCTTGGACCTTCTTATTGACGATGAAACACAAAAATTGCATCGGAATTAAATACAAAAGGCAAAATGCCGACTGAAGTACACGAAGACTGACTCTTCTTACTGTCTATGATTTGAACCATTCCTGTGACACTAGTTACAGATTCCGATGCTTCACTCCGGTTTTACTGTATCCCGTGGACCTTCTTATTGACGATGAAACACAGAAATTGCATCGGAATTAAATACAAAAGGCACAATGCCGACTTAAGTACAAGAAGACTAACTCTTCTTACTGACTATGTTTAGAACCATTCCTGTGACACTAGTTATGGATTCCGATGCCTCACTTCAGGTTTACTGTATCCCTCTGACCTTATTATTGACGATGAAACACAGAAATTGCATCGGAATTAAATACAAAAGGCACAATGCCAAATTAAGTACAAGAAGACTGACTCTTATTACTGTCTATTTTTGAACCAGTCCTGTGACACTAGTTATGGATCCCGATGCTTCACTCCAGCTTTACTGTATCCCTTGGTCCTTCTTATTGACGATGAAACACAGAAATAGCATCGGAATTAAATAGAAAAGGCACAATGCCGACTTAAGTACAAGAAGCAGACTCTTCTTACTGACTTTGTTTTGAACCATTCCTGTGACACTAGTTATAAATTCCGAAGCTTCACTTCATGTTTACTGTATCCCTTTGACCTTCTTATTGACGATGAAACACAGAAATTGCATCGGAATTAAATACAAAAGGAACAATGCCGACTTAAGGACAAGAAGTCTGACTCTTCTTACTAACTATGTTTTGAACCATTCCTGTGACAGTAGCTATAGATTCCGATGCTTCACTACAGGTTTACTGTACCCCTCTGAGTCTCTTATTGCCGATGAAACACAGAAATTGCATCGGAATTAAATACAAAAGGCACAATGCCGACTTAAGTACAAGAAGACTGACTCTTCTTACTGTCTATGTTTTGAACCATTCCATTGACACTAGTTATAGATTCCGATGCTTCACTCCGGGTTTACTGTATCCCTTGGACCTTGTTATTGACGATGAAACACAGAAATTGCATCGGAATTAAATAGGAAAGGTACACTGCCGACTTAAGTACAAGAAGGCTGACTCTTCTTACTGACTATGTTTGAACCATTCCTGTGACACTAGTTATAGATTCCGATGCTTCACCTCAGGTTTACTGTATCCCTTGGACCTGTTTATTGACGATGAAACACAGAAATTGCATCGGAATTAAATACAAAAGGCAAAATGCCGACTTAAGTACACGAAGACTGACTCTTCTTACTGTCTACGTTTTGAACCATTCCTATGACACTAGTTATAGATTCCGATGCTATACTCCAGGTTTACTGTATCCCTTGGACCTTCATATTGACGATGAAACACAGAAATTGCTTCGGAATTAAATACAAAAGGCACAATGCCGACTTAAGGACAAGAAGACTGACTCTTCTTACTGACTTTGCTTTGAACCATTCCTGTGACACTAGTTATGGATTCCGATGCCTCACTTCAGGTTTACTGTATCCCTCTGACCTTCTTATTGACTATGAAACACAGAAATTGCATCGGAATTAAATACAAAAGGCACAATGCTGAATTAAGTACAAGAAGACTGACTCTTATTACTGTCAATTGTTGAACCAGTCCTGTGTCACTAGTTATAGACTCCGATGCTTCACTCCAGGTTTACTGTATCCCTTGATCCTTCTTATTGACGATGAAACACAGAAATTGCATCGGAATTAAATAGAAAAGGCACAAAGCCGACTTAATGACAAGAAGTCTGACTCTTCTTACTGACTATGTTTTTTACCATTCCTGTGACACTAGCTATAGATTCCGATGCTTCACTTCAGGTTTACTGTACCCCTCTGACCCTCTTATTGACGATGAAACACAGAAATTGCATCGGAATTAAATACAAAAGGCAAAATGCCGACTTAAGTACAAGAAGACTGACTCTTCTTTCTGTCTATGTTTTGTACCATTCCATTGACACTAGTTATAGATTCCGATTCTGCACTCCAGGTTTACTGTATCCCTTGGACCTTCTTATTGACGATGAAACACAGAAATTGCATCGGAATTAAATACAAAAGGCACAATGCCGACTTAAGGACAAGAAGACTGACTCTTCTCACTGACTTTGTTTTGAACCATTCCTGTGACACTAGTTATAGATTCCGATGCTTCACTTCAGGTTTATTGTATCCCTCTGACATTCTCATTGACGATGAAACACAGAAATTGCATCGGAATTAAATAGAAAAGGCACAATGTCGACGTAAGTACATAAAGACTGACTCTTCTTACTGTCTATGTTTTGAACCATTCCTGTGTCACTAGTTATAGATTCCGATGCTTCACTCCAGGTTTACTGTATCGCTTGGACCTTCTTATTGACGATGAAACACAGAAATTGCATCGGAATTAAATACAAAAGGCACAATGCCGACTTAAGGACAAGAAGACTGACTCTTCTTACTGACTATGTTTAGAACCATTCCTGTGACACTAGCTATAGATTCCGATGCTTGACTTCAGGTTTACTGTATCCCTCTGACCTTCTTATTGACGATGAAACACAGAAATTGCATCGGAATTAAATACAAAAGGCACAAAGCAGAATTAAGTACAAGAAGACTGACACTTATTACTGTCTATGTTTTGAACCACTTCTGTGACACTAGTTATAGATCCCGATGCTTCACTCCAGGTTTACTGTATCCCTTGGAGCTTCTTATTGACGATGAAACACAGAAATAGCATCGGAATTAATTACAAAATTCACAATGCCGACTTAAGTACATCAAGACCGACTCTTCCTACTGACTATGTTTTGAACCATTCCTGTGACACCTGTTATAGATTCCGATGCTTCACTTGAGGTTTACTGTATCCCTTGGACCTTCTTATTGACGATGAAACACAAAAACTGCATCGGAATTAAATACAAAAGGCAAAATGCCGACTGAAGTACACGAAGACTGACTCTTCTTACTGTCTATGATTTGAACCATTCCTGTGACACTTGTTACAGATTCCGATGCTTCAGTCCGGGTTTACTGTATCCCTTGGACCTTCTTATTGACGATGAAACACAGAAATTGCATCGGAATTAAATACAAAAGGCACAATGCCGACTTAAGTACAAGAAGACTAACTCTTCTTACTGACTATGTTTTGAACCATTCCTGTGACACTAGTTATGGATTCCGATGCCTCACTTCAGGTTTACTGTATCCCTCTGACCTTCTTATTGACGATGAAACACAGAAATTGCATCGGAATTAAATAGAAAAGGCACAATGCCGACTTAAGTACAAGAAGACAGACTCTTCTTACTGACTTTGTTTTGAACCATTCCTGTGACACTAGTTATAAATTCCGATGCTTCACTTCATGTTTACTGTATCCCTTGGACCTTCTTATTGACGATGAAACACAGAAATTGCATCGGAATTAAATACAAAAGGCACAGTGCAGAATTAAGTACAAGGAGACTGACGCTTCTTACTGTCTATGTTTTGAACCATTCCTGTGACGCTAGTTATAGGTTTCGATGCTTTACTACAGGTTTACTGTATCCCTTGGACCTTCTTATTGCTGATGAAACACAGAAATTGAATCGGAATTAAATACAAAAGGCACAATGCCGACTTAAGGACAAGAAGTCTGACTCTTCTTACTGACTATGTTTTGAACCATTCCTGTGACAGTAGATATAGATTCCGATGCTTCACTTCAGGTTTACTGTACCCCTCTGACCCTCTTATTGACGATGAAACACAGAAATTGCATCGGAATTAAATACAAATGCACAATGACGACTTAAGTACAAGAAGACTGACTCTTCTTACTGTCTATGTTTTGAACCATTCCATTGACACTAGTTATAGATTCCGATGCTTCACTCCAGGTTTATTGTATCCCTTGGACCTTGTTATTGACGATGAAACACAGAAATTGCATCGGAATTAAATAGGAAAGGTACAATGCCGACTGAAGTACAAGAAGGCTGACTCTTCTTACTGACTATGTTTGAACCGTTCCTGTGGCACTAGTTATAGATTCCGATGCTTCACCTCAGGTTTACTGTATCCCTTGGACCTGTTTATTGACGATGAAACACAGAAATTGCATCGGAATTATATACAAAAGGCAAAATGCCGACTTAAGTACACGAAGACTGACTCTTCTTACTGTCTACCACTCCTATGACACTAGTTATAGATTCCGATGCTATACTCCAGGTTTACTGTATCCCTTGGACCTTCTTATTGACGAAGAAGCACAGAAATTGCTTCGGAATTAAATACAAAAGGCACAATGCCGACTTAAAGACAAGAAGACTGACTCTTCTTACTGACTTTGCTTTGAACCATTCCTGTGACACTAGTTATGGATTCCGATGCCTCACTTCAGGTTTACTGTATCCCTCTGACCTTCTTATTGACTATGAAACACAGAAATTGCATCGGAATTAAATACAAAAGGCACAATGCCGAATTAAGTACAAGAAGACTGACTCTTATTACTGTCAATTTTTGAACCAGTCCTGTGACACTAGTTATAGACGCCGATGTTTCCCTCCAGGTTTACTGTATCCCTTGATCCTTCTTATTGACAATGAAACACAGAAATTGCATCGGAATTAAATAGAAAAGGCACAATGCCGACTTAAGGACAAGAAGTCTGACTCTTCTTACTGACTATGTTTTGAACCATTCCTGTGACGCTAGTTATGGATTCCGATGCTTCACTTCCGGTTTACTGTATCCCTTGGACCTTGTTATTGACGATGAAACACAGAAATTGCATCGGAATTAAATAGAAAAGGTACAATGCCGACTTATGTACAAGAAGACTGACTCTTCTTACTGACTGTGTTTGAACCATTCCTGTGACACTAGTTACTGATTCCGATGCTTCACCTTAGGTTTACTGTATCCATGGACCTTCTTATTTACGATGAAACACAGAAATTGCATCGGAATTAAATACATAAGGGAAAATGCCGACTGAAGTACACGAAGACTGACTCTTCTTACTGTCTATGAGTTGAACCATTCCTGTGACACTAGTTACAGATTCCGATGCTTCACTTTAGGATTACTGTATCCCTCTGACCTACTTATTGACGATGAAACACAGAAATTGCATCGGAATTAAATAGAAAAAGCACAATGCCGACATAAGTACAAGAAGACTGACTATTCTTACTGACTATGATTTGAACCATTCCTGTGACACTAGCTATAGATTCCGATGCTTCACTTCAGGTTTACTGTACCCCTCTGACCTTCTTATTGACGATGAAACACAGAAATTGCATCGGAATTAAATACAAAATGCACAATGCCGACTTAAGTACAAGAAGACTGACTCTTCTTACTGTCTATGTTTTGAACCATACCATTGACACTTGTTATAGATTCCGATGCTTCATTCCAGGTTTTCTGTATCCCTTTTACCTTCTTATTGACGATGAAACACACAAATTGCATCGGAATTAAATAGAAAAGGCACCATGCCGACTTAAGTACAAGATGACTGACTCTTCTTACTGACTATGCCTTGAACGATTCCTGTGAGACCAGTTATAGATCCCGATGCATCACTACAGGTTTACTGTATCCCTTGGACCTTCTTCTTGACGATGAAACACAGAAATTGCATCGGAATTAAATACAAAAGGCACAATGCCGACTTAAGTACAAGGAGACTAACTCTTCTTACTGACTATGATTTGAACCATTCCTGTGACACTAGTTATGGACTGCGATGCTTCACTTCAGGTTTACTGTATCCCTCTGACCTTCTTATTGACGATGAAACACAGAAATTGCATCGAAATTAAATACAAAAGGCACAATGCCGAATTAAGTTCAAGAAGACTGACTCTTATTACTGTCAATTTTTGAACCAGTCCTGTGACACTAGTTATAGACTCCGATGCTTCACTCCAGGTTTACTGTATCCCTTGGTCCTTCTTATTGACGATGAAACACAGAAATTGCATCGGAAGTAAATAGAAAAGGCACAATGCCGACTTATGTACAAGAAAGCTGACTCTTCTTACTGACTATGTTTTGAACCATTCCAATGACACTAGTTATAAATTCCGATGCTTCACTTCAGGTTTACTGTATCCCTTATACCTTCTTATTGACGATGAAACACAGAAATTGCATCGGAATTAAATACAAAAGGCACAGTGCAGAATTAAGTACAAGGAGACTGACTCTTCTTACTGTCTATGCTTTGAACCATTCCTGTGACACTATCTATAGATTCCGATGCTTCACTTCAGGTTTACTGTACCCTTCTGACCTTCTTATTGACGATGAAACACAGAAATTTTATCGGAATTAAATACAAAACGCACAATGCCGACTTAAGTACAAGAAGACTAACTCTTCTTACTGACTATGTTTTAAACCATTCCTGTGACGCTAATTATGGATTCCGATGCTTCACTTCAGGTTAACTGTATCCCTCTGACCATCTTATTGAGGATGAAACACAGAATTTGCATCGGAATTAAATACAAAAATCACAATGCCGAATTAAGTTCAAGAAGACTGACTTTTATTACTGTCTATTTTTGAACCAGATTTGTGACACTAGTTATAGACTCCAATGCTTCACTCCAGGTTTACTGTATCCCTTGGTCCTTCTAATTGACCATGAAACACAGAAATTGCATCGCAATTAAATAGAAAAGGCACAATGCCGACTTAAGTACAAGAAGACTGACTCTTCTTACGTACTATGTTTTGAACCGTTCCTGTGACACTAGTTACAAATTCCGATGCTTCACTTCATGTTTACTGTATCCCTTGGACCTTCTTATTGACGATGAAACACAGAAATTGCATAGGAATTAAATACAAAAGGCACAGTGCAGAATTAAGTACAAGGAGACTGACTCTTCTTACTGTCTATGTTTGAACCATTCCTGTGACACTAGTTATAGATTCCGATGCTTCACTCCAGGTTTACTGTATCCCTTGGACATTCTTATTGCTGATGAAACACAGAAATTGCATCGGAATTAAATACAAAAGGCACAATGCCGACTTAAGGACAAGAAGTCTGACTCTTCTTACTGACTATGTTTTGAACCATTCCTGTGACACTAGCTATAGATTCCGATGCTTCACTTCAGGTTTACTGTAACCCTCTGACCTTCTTATTGACTATGAAACACAGAAATTGCATCGGAATTAAATACAAAAGGCACAATGCCGAATTAAGTACAGGATGACTGACTCTTATTACTGTCAATTTTTGAACCAGTCCTGTGACACTAGTTATAGACTCCGATGCTTCACTCCAGGTTTACTGTATCCCTTGGACCTTCTTATTGACGATGAAACACAGATATTGCATGTGAATTAAATACAAAAGGCACAATGCCGACTTAAGGACAAGAAGACTGACTCTTCTTACTGACTTTGTTTTGAACCATTCCTGTGACACTAGTTATGGATTCCGATGCCTCACTTCAGGTTTACTGTATCCCTCTGACCTTCTTATTGACTATGAAACACAGAAATTGCATCGGAATTAAATACAAAAGGCACAATGCCGAATTAAGTACAAGAAGACTGACTCTTATTACTGTCAATTTTTGAACCAGTCCTGTGACACTAGTTATAGACTCCGATGCTTCACTCCAGGTTTACTGTATCCCTTGATCCTTCTTATTGACGATGAAACACAGAAATTGCATCGGAATTAAATAGGAAAGGCACAATGCCAACTTAAGGAGAAGAAGTCTGACTCTTCTTACTGACTATGTTTTTAACCATTCCTGTGACACTAGCTATAGATTCCGATGCTTCACTTCAGGTTTACTGTACCCCTCTGACCCTCTTATTGACGATGAAACACAGAAATTGCATCGGAATTAAATATAAAAAGCAAAATGCCGACTTAAGTACAAGAAGACTGACTTTTCTTTCTGTCTATGTTTTGAACCATTCCATTGACACTAGTTATAGATTCCGATTCTTCACTCCAGGTTTACTGTATCCCTTGGACCTTGTTATTGACGATGAAACACAGAAATTGCATCGGAATTAAATAGAAAAGGTACAATGCCGACTTATGTACAAGAAGACTGACTCTTCTTACTGACTATGTTTGAACCATTCCTGTGACACTAGTTATTGATTCCGATGCTTCACCTCAGATTTACTGTATCCCTTGGACCTTCTTATTTACGATGAAACACAGAAATTGCATCGGAATTAAATACAAAAGGCATAATGCCGACTGAAGTACACGAAGACTGACTCTTCTTACTGTCTATGATTTGAACCATTCCTGTGACACTAGTTACAGATTCCGATGCTTCACTTTTGGATTACTGTATCCCTCTGACCTTCTTATTGACGATGAAACACAGAAATTGCATCGGAATTAAATACAAAAGGCACAGTGCAAAATTAAGTAC
The DNA here is from genome assembly GCF_021461385.2 of Schistocerca piceifrons. Classification (NCBI taxonomy): domain Eukaryota; kingdom Metazoa; phylum Arthropoda; class Insecta; order Orthoptera; family Acrididae; genus Schistocerca; species Schistocerca piceifrons. Next base: position 3,678,588 of record NC_060146.1, on the reverse strand, counting down.
AAGGAGACTGACTCCCCTTACTGTCTATGTTTGAACCATTCCTGTGACACTAGTTATAGATTCCGATGCTTCACTCCAGGTTTACTGTATCCCTTGGACCTTCGTATTGATGATGAAACACAAGAATTGCATCGGAATTAAATACAGAATGCACAATGCCGACTTAAGGACAAGAAGTCCGACTCTTCTTACTGACTATGTTTTGAACCATTCCTGTGACACTAGCTATAGATTCGGATGCTTCACTTCAGGTTTACTGTACCCCTCTGACCTTCTTATTGACGATGAAACACAGAAATTGCATCGGAATTAAATACAAAATGCACAATGCCGACTTAAGTACAAGAAGACTGACTCTTCTTACTGTCTATGTTTGAACCATTCCTGTGACACTAGTTATAGATTCCGACGCTTCACCTCAGGTTTACTGTATCCCTTGGACCGTCTTATTGACGATGAAACACAGAAATTCCATCGGAATTAAATACAAAAGGCAAAATGCCGACTTAAGTACAAGAAGACTGACTCTTCTTACTGTCTATGATTTGAACCATTCCTGTGACACTAGTTATAGATTTCGATGCTACACTCCAGGTTTACTGTATCCCTTGGACCTTCTTATTGACGATGAAACACAGATATTGCATGTGAATTAAATACAAAAGTCACAATGCCGACTTAAGGACATGACGACTGACTCTTCTTACTGACTTTGTTTTGAACCATTCCTGTGACACTAGTTATAGATTCCGATGCTACACTTCAGGATTACTGTATCCCTCCGACCTTCTTATTGACGATGAAACACAGAAATTGCATCGGAATTAAATAGAAAAGGCACAATGCCGACTTAAGTACAAGAAGACTGACTCTTCTGACTGACTATGATTTGAACCATTCCTGTGACACTAGCTATAGATTCTGATGCTTCACTTCAGGTTTACTGTATCCCTCTGACCTTCTTAATGACGATGAAACACAGAAATTGCATCGTAATTAAATACAAAAGGCACAATGCCGACTTAAGTACAAGAAGACTGACTCTTCTTACTGACTATGTTTTGAACCAGTCCTGTGACACTATCTATACATTCCGATGCTTCACTTCAGGTTTACTGTACCCCTCTGACCTTCTTATTGACGATGAAACACAGAAATTGCATCGGAATTAAATACAAAAGGCACAATGCCGACTTAAGTACAAGAAGACTAATTCTTATTACTGTCTATGTTTTTAACCATTCCATTGACACTAGTTATAGATTCCGATGCTTCACTCCAGGTTTACTGTATCCCTTGGACCTTGTCATTGACGATGAAACACAGAAATTGCATCGGAATTAAATACAAAAGGCACAGTGCAGAATTAAGGACAAGGAGACTGACTCTTCTTACTGTTTATGTTTTGAACCATTCCTGTGACACTAGTTATAGATTGCGATGCTTCACTCCAGGTTTACTGTATCCTTTGGACCTTCTTAATGCTGATGAAACACAGAAATTGCATCGGAATTAAATACAAAAGGCACAATGCCGACTTAACGACAAGAAGTCTGACTCTTCTTACTGACTATGACTTTAACCATTCCTGTGACAGTAGCCATAATTTCCGATGCTTCACTTCAGGTTTACTGTACCCCTCTGACCCTCTTATTGACGATGAAATACAGAAATTGCATCGGAATTAAATACAAAAGGCACAATGCCGACTTAAGTACAAGAAGACTGACTCTTCTTACTGTCTATGTTTTGAACCATTCCATTGACACTAGTTATAGATTCCGATGCTTCACTCCAGGTTTACTGTATCCCTTGGACGTTGTTATTGACGATGAAAAACAGAAATTGCATCGGAATTAAATAGAAAAGGTACAATGCCGACTTCAGTGCAAGAAGACTGACTCATCTTACTGACTATGTTTGAACCATTCCTGTGACACTAGTTATAGATTCCGATGCTTCACCTCTGGTTTACTGTATCCCTTGGACCTTCTTATTGACGATGAAACACATAAATTGCATCGGAATTAAATACAAAAGGCAAAATGCCGACTGAAGTACACGAAGACTGACTGTTCTTACTGTCGATGATTTGAACCATTCCTGTGACACTAGTTACCGATTCCGATGCTTCACCTCAGGATTACTGTATCCATCTGACCTTCTTATTGACGATGAAACACAGAAACTGCATCGGAATTAAACAGAAAGGCACAATTCCGACTTAGGTACAAAAAGACTGACTCTTTTTACTGTCTATGTTTTGAACCATTCGTGTGACACTAGCTATAGATTCCAATGCTTCACTTCAGGTTTACTGTATCCCTCTGACATTCTTAATGACGATGAAACACAGAAATTGCATCGTAATTAAATACAAAAGGCACGATGCCGACTTAAGTACAAGAAGACTGACTCTTCTTACTGTCTATGTTTTGAACCATACCATTGACACTAGTTATAAATTCCGATGCTTCACTGCAGATTTACTGTATCCCTTGGACCTTCTTATTGACGATGAAACACACAAATTGCATCGGAATTAAATAGATAAGACACTATGCCGACTTAAGTACAAGAAGACTGTCTCTTCCACCTTCTATGTTTTGAACGATTCCTGTGACACCAGTTATAGATCCCGATGCTTCACTTCAGGTTTACTGTATCCCTTGGACCTTCTTATTGACGATGAAACACAAAAATTGCATCGGAATTAAATACAAAAGGCAAAATGCCGACTGAAGTACACGAAGACTGACTCTTTTTACTGTCTATGATTTGAACCATTCCTGTGACACTAGTTACAGATTCCGATGCTTCACTCCAGGTTTACTATATCCCTTGGACCTTCTTATTGACGATGAAACACAGAAATTGCATCGGAATTAAATACAAAAGGCACAATGCCGACTTAAGTACAAGAAGACTAACTCTTCTTACTGACTATGCTTGCAACCATTCCTGTGACGCTAGTTATGGATTCCGATGCTTCACTTCAGGTTTACTGTATCCCTTGGTCCTTCTTATTGACGATGAAACACAGAAATTGCATCGGAATTAAATAGAAAAGGCATAATGCCGACTTAAGTACAAGAAGACTGACTCTTCTTACTGACTATGTTTTGAACCGTTCCTGTGACACTAGTTATAAATTCCGATGCTTCACTTCATGTTTACTGTATCCCTTGGAACTTCTTATTGACGATGAAACACAGAAATTGCATAGGAATTAAATACAAAAGGAGCAGTGCAAAATTAAGTACACGGAGACTGACCCTTCTTACTGTCTATGATTTGAAGCATTCCTGTGACACTAGTTATAGATTCCGATGCTTCACTCCACGTTTACTGTATCCTTTGGACCTTCTTATTGATGATGAAACACAAGAATTGCATCGGAATTAAAAACAAAAGGCACAATGCCGACTGAAGGACAAGAAGTCTGACCCTTCTTACTGACTATCTTTTGAACCATTCCTGTGACACTAGCTATAGATTCCGATGCTTCACTTTAGGTTTACTGTACCCCTCTGACCTTCTTATTGACGATGAAACACAGAAATTGCATCGGAATTAAATACAAAAGGCACATTGCCGACATAAGTACAAGAAGACTGACTCGTCTTACTGTCTATGTTTTGAACCATTCCATTGACACTAGTTATAGATTCCGATGCTTCACTCCAGGTTTACTGTATCCCTTGGACCTTGTTATTGACGAAGAAACACAGAAATTGCATCGGAATTAAATAGAAAAGGTATAATGCCGACTTAAGTACAAGAAGACTGACTCTTCTTAATGTCTATGTTTTGAACCATAACATTGACACTAGTTATAGATTCCGATGCTTCACCCCAGGTTTACTGTATCCCTTGGACCTTCATATTGACGATGAAACACAGAAATTGCATCGGAATTAAATACAAAAGGCACAATGCCGACTTATGTACAAGAAGACTAACTCTTCTTACTGACTATGATTTGAACTTTTCCTGTGACGCTAGTTATGGATTCCGATGCTTCACTTCAGGTTTACTGTATCCCTTAGACCTTGTTATTGACGATGAAACACAGAAATTGCATCGAAATTAAATAGAAAAGGCACAATGCCGACTTAAGGACAAGAAGACTGACCCTTCTTACTGACTTTGTTTTGAACCATTCCTGTGACACTAGTTATGGATTCCGATGCCTCACTTCAGGTTTACTGTATCCCTCTGACCTTCTTATTGACTATGAAACACAGAAATTGCATCGGAATTAAATACAAAAGGCACAATGCCGAATTAAGTACAAGAAGACTGACTCTTATTACTGTCAATTTTTGAACCAGTCCTGTGACACTAGTTATAGACTCCGATGCTTCACTCCAGGTTTACTGTATCCCTTGATCCTTCTTATTGACGATGAAACACAGAAATTGCATCGGAATTAAATAGGAAAGGCACAATGCCAACTTAAGGAGAAGAAGTCTGACTCTTCTTACTGACTATGTTTTTAACCATTCCTGTGACACTAGCTATAGATTCCGATGCTTCACTTCAGGTTTACTGTACCCCTCTGACCCTCTTATTGACGATGAAACACAGAAATTGCATCGGAATTAAATATAAAAAGCAAAATGCCGACTTAAGTACAAGAAGACTGACTTTTCTTTCTGTCTATGTTTTGAACCATTCCATTGACACTAGTTATAGATTCCGATTCTTCACTCCAGGTTTACTGTATCCCTTGGACCTTGTTATTGACGATGAAACACAGAAATTGCATCGGAATTAAATAGAAAAGGTACAATGCCGACTTATGTACAAGAAGACTGACTCTTCTTACTGACTATGTTTGAACCATTCCTGTGACACTAGTTATTGATTCCGATGCTTCACCTCAGATTTACTGTATCCCTTGGACCTTCTTATTTACGATGAAACACAGAAATTGCATCGGAATTAAATACAAAAGGCATAATGCCGACTGAAGTACACGAAGACTGACTCTTCTTACTGTCTATGATTTGAACCATTCCTGTGACACTAGTTACAGATTCCGATGCTTCACTTTTGGATTACTGTATCCCTCTGACCTTCTTATTGACGATGAAACACAGAAATTGCATCGGAATTAAATACAAAAGGCACAGTGCAAAATTAAGTACAAGGAGACTGACTCCCCTTACTGTCTATGTTTGAACCATTCCTGTGACACTAGTTATAGATTCCGATGCTTCACTCCAGGTTTACTGTATCCCTTGGACCTTCGTATTGATGATGAAACACAAGAATTGCATCGGAATTAAATACAGAATGCACAATGCCGACTTAAGGACAAGAAGTCCGACTCTTCTTACTGACTATGTTTTGAACCATTCCTGTGACACTAGCTATAGATTCGGATGCTTCACTTCAGGTTTACTGTACCCCTCTGACCTTCTTATTGACGATGAAACACAGAAATTGCATCGGAATTAAATACAAAATGCACAATGCCGACTTAAGTACAAGAAGACTGACTCTTCTTACTGTCTATGTTTGAACCATTCCTGTGACACTAGTTATAGATTCCGACGCTTCACCTCAGGTTTACTGTATCACTTGGACCGTCTTATTGACGATGAAACACAGAAATTCCATCGGAATTAAATACAAAAGGCAAAATGCCGACTTAAGTACAAGAAGACTGACTCTTCTTACTGTCTATGATTTGAACCATTCCTGTGACACTAGTTATAGATTTCGATGCTACACTCCAGGTTTACTGTATCCCTTGGACCTTCTTATTGACGATGAAACACAGATATTGCATGTGAATTAAATACAAAAGTCACAATGCCGACTTAAGGACATGACGACTGACTCTTCTTACTGACTTTGTTTTGAACCATTCCTGTGACACTAGTTATAGATTCCGATGCTACACTTCAGGATTACTGTATCCCTCCGACCTTCTTATTGACGATGAAACACAGAAATTGCATCGGAATTAAATAGAAAAGGCACAATGCCGACTTAAGTACAAGAAGACTGACTCTTCTGACTGACTATGATTTGAACCATTCCTGTGACACTAGCTATAGATTCTGATGCTTCACTTCAGGTTTACTGTATCCCTCTGACCTTCTTAATGACGATGAAACACAGAAATTGCATCGTAATTAAATACAAAAGGCACAATGCCGACTTAAGTACAAGAAGACTGACTCTTCTTACTGACTATGTTTTGAACCAGTCCTGTGACACTATCTATAGATTCCGATGCTTCACTTCAGGTTTACTGTACCCCTCTGACCTTCTTATTGACGATGAAACACAGAAATTGCATCGGAATTAAATACAAAAGGCACAATGCCGACTTAAGTACAAGAAGACTAATTCTTATTACTGTCTATGTTTTTAACCATTCCATTGACACTAGTTATAGATTCCGATGCTTCACTCCAGGTTTACTGTATCCCTTGGACCTTGTCATTGACGATGAAACACAGAAATTGCATCGGAATTAAATACAAAAGGCACAGTGCAGAATTAAGGACAAGGAGACTGACTCTTCTTACTGTTTATGTTTTGAACCATTCCTGTGACACTAGTTATAGATTGCGATGCTTCACTCCAGGTTTACTGTATCCTTTGGACCTTCTTAATGCTGATGAAACACAGAAATTGCATCGGAATTAAATACAAAAGGCACAATGCCGACTTAACGACAAGAAGTCTGACTCTTCTTACTGACTATGACTTTAACCATTCCTGTGACAGTAGCCATAATTTCCGATGCTTCACTTCAGGTTTACTGTACCCCTCTGACCCTCTTATTGACGATGAAATACAGAAATTGCATCGGAATTAAATACAAAAGGCACAATGCCGACTTAAGTACAAGAAGACTGACTCTTCTTACTGTCTATGTTTTGAACCATTCCATTGACACTAGTTATAGATTCCGATGCTTCACTCCAGGTTTACTGTATCCCTTGGACGTTGTTATTGACGATGAAAAACAGAAATTGCATCGGAATTAAATAGAAAAGGTACAATGCCGACTTCAGTGCAAGAAGACTGACTCATCTTACTGACTATGTTTGAACCATTCCTGTGACACTAGTTATAGATTCCGATGCTTCACCTCTGGTTTACTGTATCCCTTGGACCTTCTTATTGACGATGAAACACATAAATTGCATCGGAATTAAATACAAAAGGCAAAATGCCGACTGAAGTACACGAAGACTGACTGTTCTTACTGTCGATGATTTGAACCATTCCTGTGACACTAGTTACCGATTCCGATGCTTCACCTCAGGATTACTGTATCCATCTGACCTTCTTATTGACGATGAAACACAGAAACTGCATCGGAATTAAACAGAAAGGCACAATTCCGACTTAGGTACAAAAAGACTGACTCTTTTTACTGTCTATGTTTTGAACCATTCGTGTGACACTAGCTATAGATTCCAATGCTTCACTTCAGGTTTACTGTATCCCTCTGACATTCTTAATGACGATGAAACACAGAAATTGCATCGTAATTAAATACAAAAGGCACGATGCCGACTTAAGTACAAGAAGACTGACTCTTCTTACTGTCTATGTTTTGAACCATACCATTGACACTAGTTATAAATTCCGATGCTTCACTGCAGATTTACTGTATCCCTTGGACCTTCTTATTGACGATGAAACACACAAATTGCATCGGAATTAAATAGATAAGACACTATGCCGACTTAAGTACAAGAAGACTGTCTCTTCCACCTTCTATGTTTTGAACGATTCCTGTGACACCAGTTATAGATCCCGATGCTTCACTTCAGGTTTACTGTATCCCTTGGACCTTCTTATTGACGATGAAACACAAAAATTGCATCGGAATTAAATACAAAAGGCAAAATGCCGACTGAAGTACACGAAGACTGACTCTTTTTACTGTCTATGATTTGAACCATTCCTGTGACACTAGTTACAGATTCCGATGCTTCACTCCAGGTTTACTATATCCCTTGGACCTTCTTATTGACGATGAAACACAGAAATTGCATCGGAATTAAATACAAAAGGCACAATGCCGACTTAAGTACAAGAAGACTAACTCTTCTTACTGACTATGCTTGCAACCATTCCTGTGACGCTAGTTATGGATTCCGATGCTTCACTTCAGGTTTACTGTATCCCTTGGTCCTTCTTATTGACGATGAAACACAGAAATTGCATCGGAATTAAATAGAAAAGGCATAATGCCGACTTAAGTACAAGAAGACTGACTCTTCTTACTGACCATGTTTTGAACCGTTCCTGTGACACTAGTTATAAATTCCGATGCTTCACTTCATGTTTACTGTATCCCTTGGAACTTCTTATTGACGATGAAACACAGAAATTGCATAGGAATTAAATACAAAAGGAGCAGTGCAAAATTAAGTACACGGAGACTGACCCTTCTTACTGTCTATGATTTGAAGCATTCCTGTGACACTAGTTATAGATTCCGATGCTTCACTCCACGTTTACTGTATCCTTTGGACCTTCTTATTGATGATGAAACACAAGAATTGCATCGGAATTAAAAACAAAAGGCACAATGCCGACTGAAGGACAAGAAGTCTGACCCTTCTTACTGACTATCTTTTGAACCATTCCTGTGACACTAGCTATAGATTCCGATGCTTCACTTTAGGTTTACTGTACCCCTCTGACCTTCTTATTGACGATGAAACACAGAAATTGCATCGGAATTAAATACAAAAGGCACATTGCCGACATAAGTACAAGAAGACTGACTCGTCTTACTGTCTATGTTTTGAACCATTCCATTGACACTAGTTATAGATTCCGATGCTTCACTCCAGGTTTACTGTATCCCTTGGACCTTGTTATTGACGATGAAACACAGAAATTGCATCGGAATTAAATAGAAAAGGTATAATGCCGACTTAAGTACAAGAAGACTGACTCTTCTTAATGTCTATGTTTTGAACCATAACATTGACACTAGTTATAGATTCCGATGCTTCACCCCAGGTTTACTGTATCCCTTGGACCTTCATATTGACGATGAAACACAGAAATTGCATCGGAATTAAATACAAAAGGCACAATGCCGACTTATGTACAAGAAGACTAACTCTTCTTACTGACTATGATTTGAACTTTTCCTGTGACGCTAGTTATGGATTCCGATGCTTCACTTCAGGTTTACTGTATCCCTTAGACCTTGTTATTGACGATGAAACACAGAAATTGCATCGAAATTAAATAGAAAAGGCACAATGCCGACTTAAGGACAAGAAGACTGACCCTTCTTACTGACTATGTTTTGAACCATTCCTGTGACGCTAGTTATGGATTCCGATGCTTCACTTCAGGTTTACTGTATCCCTTGGACCTTGTTATTGACGATGAAACACAGAAATTGCATCGGAATTAAATAGAAAAGGCACAATGCCGACTTAAGTACAAGAAGACTGACTCTTCTTACTGACTATGTTTGAACCATTCCTGTGACACTAGTTATAGATTCCGATGCTTCACCTCAGGTTTACTGTATCACTTGGACCTTCTTATTGACGATGAAACACAGAAATTGTATCGGAATTAAATACAAAAGGCACAATGCCGACTTAAGGACAAGAAGACTGACCCATCCTACTGACTTTGTTTTGAACCATTCCTGTGACACTAGTTATAGATTCCGATGCTACACTTCAGGAAAACTGTATCCCTCCGACCTTCTTATTGACGATGAAACACAGAATTTGCATCGGAATTAAATAGAAAAGGTACAATGCCGACTTAAGTACAAGAAGACTGACTCTTCTTACTGACTATGATTTGAACCATTCCTGTGACACTAGCTATAGATTCCGATGCTTCACTTCATGTTTACTGTACCCCTCCGACCTTCTTAATGACGATGAAACCCAGAAATTGAATGGTAATTAAATACAAAAGGCACAATGCCGACTTAAGTACAAGAAGACTGACTCTTCTTAATGTCTATGTTTTGAACCATAACATTGACACTAGTTAGAGATTCCGATGCTTCACTCCAGGTTTACTGTATGCCTTGGACCTTCTTATTGACGATGAAACACAGAAATTGCATCGGAATTAAATACAAAAGGCACAATGCCGATTTAAGTACAAGAAGACTAACTCTTCTTACTGACTTTGTTTTGAACCATTCCTGTGACGCTAGTTATGGATTCCGATGCTTCACTTCAGGTTTACTGTATCCCTTGGACCTTGTTATTGACGATGAAACACAGAAATTGCATCGGAATTAAATAGAAAAGGCACAATGCCGACTTAAGTACAAGAAGACTGACTCTTCTTACTGACTATGTTTTGAACCGTTCCTGTGACACTAGTTATAAATTCCGATGCTTCACTTCATGTTTACTGTATCCCTTGGACCTTCTTATTGACGATGAAACACAGAAATTGTATAGGAATTAAATACAAAAGGCACAGTGCAAAATTAAGTACCAGGAGACTGACTCTTCTTACTGTCTATGTTTTGAACCATTCCTGTGACACTAGTTATAGATTCCGATGCTTCACTTCAGGTTTACTGTACCTCTCTGACCTTCTTATTGACGATGAAACACAGAAATTGCATCGGAATTAAATACAAAAGGCACATTGCCGACTTAAGTACAAGAAGACTGGCTCTTCTTACTGACTTTGTTTTGAACCATTCCTGTGACACTAGTTATAGGTTCCGATGATTCACTTTAGGATTACTGTATCCTTCTGCCCTTCTTATTGACGATGAAACACAGAAATTGCATCGGAATTAAATACAAAAGGCACAATGCCGACTTAGGGACAAGAAGACTGACTCTCTTTACTGACTTTGTTTTGAACCATTCCTGTGACACTAGTTATAGATTCCGATGCTACACTTCAGGATAACTGTATCCCTCCGACCTTCTTATTGACGATGAAACACAGAAATTGCATCGGAATTAAATTGAAAAGGCACAATGCCGACTTAAGTACAAGAAGACTGACTCTTCTTACTGACTATGATTTGAACCATTCCTGTGACACTAGCTATAGGTTCCAATGCTTCACTTCATGTTTACTGTACCCCTCTGACCTTCTTAATGACGATGAAACACAGAAATTGCATGGTAATTAAATACAAAAGGCACAATGCCGACTTAAGTACAAGAAGACTGACTCTTCTTAATGTCTATGTTTTGAATCATACCATTGACACTAGTTATATATTCCGATGCTTCACTCCAGGTTTTCTGTATCCCTTGGACCTTGTCATTGACGATGAAACACAGAAATTGCATCGAAATTAAATAGAAAAGGTACAATGCCGACTTAAGTACAAGAAAACTGACTCTTTTTACTGACTATGTTTGAACCATTCCTGTGACACTAGTTATAAATTCCGATGCTTTACCTCAGGTTTACTGTATCCCTTGGACCATCTTATTGACGATGAAACACAGAAATTAAATCGGAATTAAACACAAAAAGCAAAATGCCGACTTAAGTACACGAAGACTGACTCTTCTTACTGTCTATGTTTTGAACCATTCCTCTAAAACTAGTTATAGATTCCGATGCTACACTCCAGGTTTACTATGTCCCTTGGACCTTCTTATTGACGATGAAACACAGAAACTGCATCGGAATTAAATACAAAAGACACAATGCCGACTTAAGGACAAGAAGACTGGCTCTTCTTACTGACTTTGTTTTGAACCATTCCTGTGACACTAGTTATAGGTTCCGATGATTCACTTTAGGATTACTGTATCCTTCTGCCCTTCTTATTGACGATGAAACACAGAAAATGCATCGGAATTAAATAGAAAATTCACAATGCCGACTTAAGTACATGAAGACTGACTCTTCTTACTGTCTATGTTTTGAACCATCCCTGTGACACTAGTTATAGATTCCGATGCTTCACAACCGGGATTACTGTGTCTCTTGGACCTTCTTATTGACGATGAAACACACAAATTGCATCGGAATTAAATAGAAAAGGCACAATGCCGACTTAAGTACAAGAGGACTGACTCTCCTTACTGACTCTGTTTTGAACCATTCCTGTGACACTAGTTATGAATTCTGATGCTTCACTTCAGGTTTACTATATCCCTTGGACTTTGTTATTGACGATGAAACACAGAAATTGCATCGGATTTAAATACAGAAGGCACAGTGCAGAATTAAGGACAAGGAGACTGACTCTTCTTACTGTTTATGTTTTGAACCATTCCTGTGACACTAGTTATAGATTCCGATGCTTCACTCCAGGTTTACTGTATCCCTTGGACCTTCTTAATGATGATGAAACACAGAAATTGCATCGGAATTAAATACAAAAGGCACAATGCCGACTTAACGACAAGAAGTCTGACTCTTCTTACTGACTATGCTTTTAACCATTCCTGTGACAGTAGCTATAATTTCCGATGCTTCACTTCAGGTTTACTGTACCCCTCAGACCCTCTTATTGACGATGAAACACAGAAATTGCATCGGAATTAAATACAAAAGGCACAATGCCGACTTAAGTACAAGAAGACTGACTCTTCTTACTGTCTATGTTTTGAACCATTCGTGTGACACTAGCTATTGATTCCGATGCTTCACCTCAGGTTTACTGTATCCCTCTGACCTTCTTAATGACGACGAAACACAGAAATTGCATTGTAAATAAATACAGAAGGCACAATGCCGACTTAAGTACAAGAAGACTGACTCTTCTTACTGCCTATGTTTTGAACCATACCATTGACACTAGTTATAGATTCCGATGCTTCACTCCAGGTTTACTGTATCCCTTGGACCTTCTTATTGACGATGAAACACACAAATTGCATCGGAATTAAATAGATAAGGCACTATGCCGACTTAAGTACAAGAAGACTGTCTCTTCTAACTGACTATGTTTTGAACGATTCCTGTGACACCAGTTATAGATTCCGATGCTTCACTTCAGGTTTACTGTATCCCTTGGACCTTCTTATTGACGATGAAACCCAAAAATTGCATCGGAATTAAATACAAAAGGCAAAATGCCGACTGAAGTACACGAAGACTGACTCTTTTTACTGTCTATGATTTGAACCATTCCTGTGACACTAGTTACAGATTCCGATGCTTCACTCCAGGTTTACTATATCCCTCGGACTCTCTTATTGACGATGAAACACAGAAATTGCATCGGAATTAAATACAAAACGCACAATGCCGACTTAAGTACAAGAAGAATAACTCTTCTTACTGACTATGTTTGCAACCATTCCTGTGACGCTAGTTATGGATTCCGATGCTTCACTTCAGGTTTACTGTATCCCTCTGACCTTCGTATTGACAATGAAACACAGAAATGGCATCGGAATTAAATACAAAAGGCACAATGCCGAATTAAGTTCAAGAAGACTGACTCTTATTACTGTCTATTTTTGAACCAGTCCTGTGACACTAGTTATAGACTCCGATGCTTCACTCCAGGTTTACTGTATCCCTTGGTCCTTCTTATTGACGATGAAACACAGAAATTGCATCGGAATTAAATAGAAAAGGCACAATGCCGACTCAAGTACAAGAAGACTGACTCTTCTTACTGACTTTGTTTTGAACCATTCCTGTGACACTAGTTATAGATTCCGATGCTACACTTAAGGATTACTGTATCCCTCCGACCTTCTTATTGACGATGAAACACAGATATTGCATCGGAATTAAATAGAAAAGGCACAATGCCGACTTAAGTACAAGAAGACTGACTCTTCTTACTGACTTTGATTTGAACCATTCCTGTGACACTAGCTATAGATTCCGATGCTTATCTTCAGGTTTACTGTATCCCTCTGACCTTCTTAATGACGTTGAAACACAGAAATTGCATAGTAATTAAATACAAAAGGCACAATGCCGACTTAAGTACAAGAAGACTGACTCTTCTTACTGTCTATGTTTTGAACCATACCATTGACACTAGTTATAGATTCCGATGTTTCATTCCAGGTTTACTGTATCCCTTGGACCTTCTTATTGACGATGAAACACAGAAATTGCATCGGAATTAAATACAAAACGCACAATGCCGACTTAAGGACAAGACGACTGACCCTTCCTACTGACTTTGCTTTGAACCATTCCTGTGACACTAGTTATAGATTCCGATGCTACACTTCAGGATAACTGTATCCCTCCGACCTTCTTATTGACGATGAAACACAGAATTTGCATCGGAATTAAATAGAAAAGGCACAATGCCGACTTAAGTACAAGAAGACTGACTCTTCTTACTGACTATGATTTGAACCATTCCTGTGACACTAGCTATAGATTCCGATGCTTCACTTCATGTTTACTGTACACCTGTGACCTTCTTAATGACGATGAAACACAGAAATTGAATGGTAATTAAATACAAAAGGCACAATGCCGACTTAAGTACAAGAAGACTGACTCTTCTTAATGTCTATGTTTTGAACCGTTCCTGTGACACTAGTTGTAAAGTCCGATGCTTCACTTCATGTTTACTGTATCCCTTGGACCTTCTTATTGACGATGAAACACAGAAATTGCATAGGAATTAAATACAAAAGGCACAGTGCAAAATTAAGTACAAGGAGACTGACTCTTCTTACTGTCTATGTTTTGAACCATTCCTGTGACACTAGTTATAGATTCCGATGCTTCACTTCAGGTTTACTGTACCCCTCTGACCTTCTTATTGACGATGAAACACAGAAATTGCATCGGAATTAAATACAAAAGGCACATTGCCGACTTAAGTACAAGAAGCCTGATTCTTCTTACTGTCTATGTTTTGATACATTCCATTGACACTAGTTATAGATTCCGATGCTTCACTTGAGGATTACTGTATCCCTCTGCCCTTCTTATTGACGATGAAACACAGAAATTGCATCGGAATTAAATAGAAAAGGTACAATGCCGACTTAAGTATAAGAAGACTGACTCTTCTTACTGACTATGTTTGAACCATTCCTGTGACACTAGTTATAGATTCCGATGCTACACTTCAGGATAACTGTATCCCTCCGACCTACTTATTGACGATGAAACACAGAAATTGCATCGGAATTAAATAGAAAAGGCACAATGCCGACTTAAGTACAAGAAGACTGACTCTTCTTACTGACTATGATTTGAACCATTCCTGTGACACTAGCTATAGATTCCGATGCTTCACTTCATGTTTACTGTACCCCTCTGACCTTGTTAATGACGATGAAACACAGAAATTGCATGGTAATTAAATACAAAAGGCACAATGCCGACTTAAGTACAAGAAGACTGACTCTTCTTAATGTCTATGTCTTGAATCATACCATTGACACTAGTTATAGATTCCGATGCTTCACTCCAGGTTTTCTGTATCCCTTGGACCTTGTCATTGACGATGAAACACAGAAATTGCATCGAAATTAAATAGAAAAGGTACAATGCCGACTTAAGTACAAGAAGACTGACTCTTTTTACTGACTATGTTTGAACCATTCCTGTGACACTAGTTATAAATTCCGATGCTTTACCTCAGGTTTACTGTATCCCTTGGACCTTCTTATTGACGATGAAACACAGAAATTAAATCGGAATTAAACACAAAAGGCAAAATGCCGACTTAAGTACACGAAGACTGACTCTTCTTACTGTCTATGTTTTGAACCATTCCTCTAAAACTAGTTATAGATTCCGATGCTACACTCCAGGTTTACTGTGTCCCTTGGACCTTCTTATTGACGATGAAACACAGAAACTGCATCGGAATTAAATACAAAAGACACAATGGCGACTTAAGGACAAGAGGACTGGCTCTTTTTACTGACTTTGTTTTGAACCATTCCTGTGTCACTAGTTATAGGTTCCGATGCTTCACTTTAGGATTACTGTATCCTTCTGCCCTTCTTATTGACGATGAAACACAGAAATTGCATCGGAATTAAATAGAAAATTCACAATGCCGACTTAAGGACAAGAAGACTGACTCTTCTTACTGTCTATGTTTTGAACCATCCCTGTGACACTTGTTATAGATTCCGATGCTTCACTCCAGGTTTACTGTGTCCCTTGGACCTTCTTATTGACGATGAAACACACAAATTGCATCGGAATTAAATAGAAAAAGCACAATGCCGACTTAAGTACAAGAGGACTGACTCTCCTTACTGACTCTGTTTGAACCATTCCTGTGACACTAGTTATGAATTCCGATGCTTCACTTCAGGTTTACTATATCCCTTGGACTTTCTTATTGACGATGAAACACAGAAATTGCATCGGAATTAAATACAGAAGGCACAGTGCAGAATTAAGGACAAGGAGACTGACTCTTCTTACTGTTTATGTTTTGAACCATTCCTGTGACACTAGTTATAGATTCCGATGCTTCACTCCAGGTTTACTGTATCCCTTGGACCTTCTTAATGCTGATGAAACACAGAGATTGCATCGGAATTAAATACAAAAGGCACAATGCCGACTTAACGACAAGAAGTCTGACTCTTCTTACTGACTATGTTTTTAACCATTCCTGTGACAGTAGCTATAATTTCCGATGCTTCACTTCAGGTTTACTGTACCCCTCTGACCCTCTTATTGACGATGAAACACAGAAATTGCATCGGAATTAAATACAAAAGGCGCAATGCCGACTTAAGTACAAGAAGACTGACTCTTCTTACTGTCTATGTTTTGAACCATTCGTGTGACACTAGGTACAGATTCCGATGCTTCACCTCAGGTTTACTGTATCCCTCTGACCTTCTTAATGACGACGAAACACAGAAATTGCATTGTAAATAAATACAGAAGGCACAATGCCGACTTAAGTACAAGAAGACTGACTCTTCTTACTGCCTATGTTTTGAACCATACCATTGACACTAGTTATAGATTCCGATGCTTCACTCCAGGTTTACTGTATCCCTTTTACCTTCTTATTGACGATGAAACACACAAATTGCATCGGAATTAAACAGATAAGGCACTATGCCGACTTAAGTACAAGAAGACTGTCTCTTCTAACTGACTATGTTTTGAACGATTCCTGTGACACCAGTTATAGATTCCGATGCTTCACTTCAGGTTTACTGTATCCCTTGGACCTTCTTATTGACGATGAAACACAAAAATTGCATCGGAATTAAATACAAAAGGCAAAATGCCGACTGAAGTACACGAAGACTGACTCTTTTTACTGTCTATGATTTGAACCATTCCTGTGACACTAGTTACAGATTCCGATGCTTCACTCCAGGTTTACTATATCCCTCGGACTTTCTTATTGACGATGAAACACAGAAATTGCATCGGAATTAAATACAAAAGGCACAATGCCGACTTAAGTACAAGAAGAATAAATCTTCTTACTGACTATGTTTGCAACCATTCCTGTGACGCTAGTTATGGATTCCGATGCTTCACTTCAGGTTTACTGTATCCCTCTGACCTTCGTATTGACGATGAAACACAGAAATGGCATCGGAATTAAATACAAAAGGCAAAATGCCGAATTAAGTTCAAGAAGACTGACTCTTATTACTGTCTATTTTTGAACCAGTCCTGTGACACTAGTTATAGACTCCGATGCTTCACTAAAGGTTTACTGTATTCCTTGGTCCTTCTTATTGACGATGAAACACAGAAATTGCATCGGAATTAAATAGAAAAGGCAGAATGCCGACTCAAGTACAAGAAGACTGACTCTTCTTACTGACTTTGTTTTGAACCATTCCTGTGACACTAGTTATAGATTCCGATGCTACACTTCAGGATTACTGTATCCCTCCGACCTTCTTATTGACGATGAAACACAGAAATTGCATCGGAATTAAATAGAAAAGGCACAATGCCGACTTAAGTACAAGAAGACTGACTCTTCTTACTGACTATGATTTGAACCATTCCTGTGACACTAGCTATAGATTCCGATGCTTATCTTCAGGTTTACTGTATCCCTCTGACCTTCTTAATGACGTTGAAACACAGAAATTGCATCGTAATTAAATACAAAAGGCACAATGCCGACTTAAGTACAAGAAGACTGTCTCTTCTTACTGTCTATGTTTTGAACCATACCATTGACACTAGTTATAGATTCCGATGCTTCATTCCAGGTTTACTGTATCCCTTGGACCTTCTTATTGACGATGAAACATCAAATTGCATCGGAATGAAATAGAAAAAGCACTATGCCGACTTAAGTACAAGATGACTGACTCTTCTTCCTGACTATGCTTTGAACGATTCCTGTGACACCACTTATAGATCCCGATGCTTCACTTCAGGTGTACTGTATCCCTTGGACCTTCTTCTTGACGATGAAACACAAAAATTGCATCGGAATTAAATACAAAAGGCAAATTCCGACTGAAGTACACGAAGACTGACTCTTCTTACAGTCTATGATTTGAACCATTCCTGTGACACTAGCTACAGATTCCGATGCTTCAGTCCAGGTTTTCTGTATCCCTTGGACCTTCATATTGACGATGAAACACAGAAATTGCATCGGAATTAAATACAAAAAGCACAATGCCGACATAAGTACAAGAAGACTAACTCTTCTTACTGACTATGTTTTGAACCATTCCTGTGACACTAGTTATGGATTCCGATGCTTCACTTCAGGTTTACTGTATCCCTCTGACCTTCTTATTGATGATGAAACACAGAAATTGCATCGGAATTAAATGCAAACGGCACAATGCTGAATTAAGTTCAAAAAGACTGACTCTTATTACTGTCTATTTTTGAACCAGATTTGTGACACTAGTTATAGATTCCGATGTCCCACTCCAGGTTTAATGTATCCCTTGGACCTTCTTATTGATGATGAAATACAGAAATTGCATCGGAATTAAATACAAAAGGCACAATGCCGACTTAAGGACAAGAAGAATGACTCTTCTTACTGACATTGTTTTGATCCATTAGTGTGACACTAGTTATAGATTCCGATGCTTAACTTCCGGTTTACTGTATCGCTTGGACCTACTTATTGACGATAAAACACAGAAATTGCATCGGAATTAAATAGAAAAGGCAAAATGCCGACTTAGGTACACGAAGACTGACTCTTCTTACTGTCTATGCTTTGAACCATTCCTCTAAAACTAGTTATAGATTCCGATGCTACACTCCAGGTTTACTGTATCCCTTGGACCTTCTTATTGACGATGAAACACAGAAATTGCATCGGAATTAAATACAAAAGTCACAATGCCGACTTAAGGACAAGAGGACTGGCTCTTCTTACTGACTTTGTTTTGAACCATTTCTGTGACACTAGTTATAGATTCCGATGCTTCACTTTAGGATTACTGTATCCCTCAGCCCTTCTTATTGACGATGAAACACAGAAATTGCATCGGAATTAAATAGAAAAGGCACAATGCCGACTTAAGTACAAGAAGACTGACTCTTCTTACTGTCTATGTTTTGAACTATCCCTGTGACACTAGTTATAGATTCCGATGCTTCACTCCAGGTTTACTGTATCCCTTGGTCCTTCTTATTGACGGTGAAACATAAAAATTGCATCGGAATTAAACTCAAAAGGCACAATGCCGACTTAAGTACAAGAAGACAGACTCTCCTTACTGACTATCTTTTGAACCATTCCTGTGACACTAGTTATGAATTCCGATGCTTCACTTCAGGTTTACTGTATCCCTTGGACCTTCTTATTGACGATGAAACACAGAAATTGCATCGGAATTAAATACAAAAGGCACAATGCAGAATTAAGTACAAGAAGATTGACTCTTCTTACTGTCTATGTTTTGAACCATTCCTGTGACACTAATTATATATTCCGATGCTTCACTACAGGTTTACTATATCCCTTGGACCTTCTTATTGACGATGAATCACAGAAATTGCATCGGACTTAAATACAAAAGGCACAATGCCGACTTAAGGACAAGAAGACTGACTCTTCTTACTGACTATGATTTGTACCATTCCTGTGACACTAGCTATCGATTCCGATGCTTCACTTCAGGTTTATTGTATACCTCTGACCTTTTTATTGACGATGAAACACAGATATTGCATCGGAATTAAATAGAAAAGGCACAATGTCGACGTAAGTACAAGAAGACTGACACTTCTTGCTGTCTATGTATTGAACCATTCCTGTGACACTATTTATAGATTGTGATACTTCACTCCAGGTTTACTGTATCCCATGGACCTTCGTATTGACGATGAAACACAGGAATTGCATCGGAATTAAATAAAAAAGGCACAATGCCGACTTAAGTACAAAAAGACTGACTCTTCTTACTGACTATGTTTTGGACCATTTTTGTGACACTAGTTATAGATTCCGATGCTTCACTTCAGGATTACTGTATCCCTCTGACCTTCTTATTGACGATGAAACACAGAAATTGCATCGGAATTAAATAGAAAAGGCACAATGCCGACTTAAGTACAAGAAGACTGACTCTTCTTACTGTCTATGTTTTGAACCATCCCTGTGATACTAGTTATAGATTCCGAGGCTTCACTTCATATTTACTGTATGCCTTGGACCTTCTTATTCACGATGAAACACAGAAATAGCATCGGAATTAAATACAAAAAGCACAATGCCGACTTAAGTACAAGAAGACTGACTCTTCTTACTGACTATGTTTTGAACAATTCCTGTGACACTAGTTATAGATTCCGATGCTTCACTTCAGGTTTACTGTTTCCCTTGGTCCTTCTTGTTGACGATGAAACACAGAAATTGCATCGGAATTAAATACAAAAGGCACAAAGCAGAATTAAGTGCAAGAAGACTGACTCATCTTACTGACTTTGTTTTGAACCATTCCTGTGACACTGGTTATAGCTCCGATGCTTCACTTCAGGTTTATTGTATCCCTCTGACCTTCTTATTGACGATGAAACACAGAAATTGCATCGGAATTAAATAGAAAAGGCGCAATGTCGACGTAAGTACAAGAAGACTGACTCTACTTACTGACTATGTTTTGAACCATTCCTGTGACACTAGTTATAGATTCCGATGCTTCACTCCAGGTTTACTATATCCCTTGGACCTTCTTATTGACGATGAAACACAGAAATTGCATCGGAAATAAATAGAGAAGGCACAATGCCGACTTAAGTACAAGAAGACTGACTCTTCTTACTGACTATGTTTTGAAACATACCTGTGACACTAGTTATAGATTCCGATGCTTCACTTCAGGATTACTATATCCCTCAACCTTCTTATTGACGATGAAACACAGGCATTGCATCGGAATTAAATAGAAAGGGAACAAGGCCGACTTAAGTACAAGAAGACTGACTCTTCATACTGTCTATGTTTTGAAACATTCCTGTGACACTAGCTATAGATTCCGATGCTTCACTTCAAGTTTACTGTATCCCTCTGACCTTCTTATTGACGATGAAACGCAGAAATTGCATCGGAATTAAATACAAAAGGCACAATGCCGACTTAAGGACAAGAAGACTGACTCTTCTTACTGACTATGATTTGAACCATTCCTGTGACACTAGCTATAGATTCCGATGCTTATCTTCAGGTTTACTGTATCCCTCTGACCTTCTTAATGACGTTGAAACACAGAAATTGCATCGTAATTAAATACAAAAGGCACAATGCCGACTTAAGTACAAGAAGACTGTCTCTTCTTACTGTCTATGTTTTGAACCATACCATTGACACTAGTTATAGATTCCGATGCTTCATTCCAGGTTTACTGTATCCCTTGGACCTTCTTATTGACGATGAAACATCAAATTGCATCGGAATGAAATAGAAAAAGCACTATGCCGACTTAAGTACAAGATGACTGACTCTTCTTCCTGACTATGCTTTGAACGATTCCTGTGACACCACTTATAGATCCCGATGCTTCACTTCAGGTGTACTGTATCCCTTGGACCTTCTTCTTGACGATGAAACACAAAAATTGCATCGGAATTAAATACAAAAGGCAAATTCCGACTGAAGTACACGAAGACTGACTCTTCTTACAGTCTATGATTTGAACCATTCCTGTGACACTAGCTACAGATTCCGATGCTTCAGTCCAGGTTTTCTGTATCCCTTGGACCTTCATATTGACGATGAAACACAGAAATTGCATCGGAATTAAATACAAAAAGCACAATGCCGACATAAGTACAAGAAGACTAACTCTTCTTACTGACTATGTTTTGAACCATTCCTGTGACACTAGTTATGGATTCCGATGCTTCACTTCAGGTTTACTGTATCCCTCTGACCTTCTTATTGATGATGAAACACAGAAATTGCATCGGAATTAAATGCAAACGGCACAATGCTGAATTAAGTTCAAAAAGACTGACTCTTATTACTGTCTATTTTTGAACCAGATTTGTGACACTAGTTATAGATTCCGATGTCCCACTCCAGGTTTAATGTATCCCTTGGACCTTCTTATTGATGATGAAATACAGAAATTGCATCGGAATTAAATACAAAAGGCACAATGCCGACTTAAGGACAAGAAGAATGACTCTTCTTACTGACATTGTTTTGATCCATTAGTGTGACACTAGTTATAGATTCCGATGCTTAACTTCCGGTTTACTGTATCGCTTGGACCTACTTATTGACGATAAAACACAGAAATTGCATCGGAATTAAATAGAAAAGGCAAAATGCCGACTTAGGTACACGAAGACTGACTCTTCTTACTGTCTATGCTTTGAACCATTCCTCTAAAACTAGTTATAGATTCCGATGCTACACTCCAGGTTTACTGTATCCCTTGGACCTTCTTATTGACGATGAAACACAGAAATTGCATCGGAATTAAATACAAAAGTCACAATGCCGACTTAAGGACAAGAGGACTGGCTCTTCTTACTGACTTTGTTTTGAACCATTTCTGTGACACTAGTTATAGATTCCGATGCTTCACTTTAGGATTACTGTATCCCTCAGCCCTTCTTATTGACGATGAAACACAGAAATTGCATCGGAATTAAATAGAAAAGGCACAATGCCGACTTAAGTACAAGAAGACTGACTCTTCTTACTGTCTATGTTTTGAACTATCCCTGTGACACTAGTTATAGATTCCGATGCTTCACTCCAGGTTTACTGTATCCCTTGGTCCTTCTTATTGACGGTGAAACATAAAAATTGCATCGGAATTAAACTCAAAAGGCACAATGCCGACTTAAGTACAAGAAGACAGACTCTCCTTACTGACTATGTTTTGAACCATTCCTGTGACACTAGTTATGAATTCCGATGCTTCACTTCAGGTTTACTGTATCCCTTGGACCTTCTTATTGACGATGAAACACAGAAATTGCATCGGAATTAAATACAAAAGGCACAATGCAGAATTAAGTACAAGAAGATTGACTCTTCTTACTGTCTATGTTTTGAACCATTCCTGTGACACTAATTATATATTCCGATGCTTCACTACAGGTTTACTATATCCCTTGGACCTTCTTATTGACGATGAATCACAGAAATTGCATCGGACTTAAATACAAAAGGCACAATGCCGACTTAAGGACAAGAAGACTGACTCTTCTTACTGACTATGATTTGTACCATTCCTGTGACACTAGCTATCGATTCCGATGCTTCACTTCAGGTTTATTGTATACCTCTGACCTTTTTATTGACGATGAAACACAGATATTGCATCGGAATTAAATAGAAAAGGCACAATGTCGACGTAAGTACAAGAAGACTGACACTTCTTGCTGTCTATGTATTGAACCATTCCTGTGACACTATTTATAGATTGTGATACTTCACTCCAGGTTTACTGTATCCCATGGACCTTCGTATCGACGATGAAACACAGGAATTGCATCGGAATTAAATAAAAAAGGCACAATGCCGACTTAAGTACAAGAAGACTGACTCTTCTTACTGACTATGTTTTGGACCATTTTTGTGACACTAGTTATAGATTCCGATGCTTCACTTCAGGATTACTGTATCCCTCTGACCTTCTTATTGACGATGAAACACAGAAATTGCATCGGAATTAAATAGAAAAGGCACAATGCCGACTTAAGTACAAGAAGACTGACTCTTCTTACTGTCTATGTTTTGAACCATCCCTGTGATACTAGTTATAGATTCCGAGGCTTCACTTCATATTTACTGTATCCCTTGGACCTTCTTATTCACGATGAAACACAGAAATAGCATCGGAATTAAATACAAAAAGCACAATGCCGACTTAAGTACAAGAAGACTGACTCTTCTTACTGACTATGTTTTGAACCATTCCTGTGACACTAGTTATAGATTCCGATGCTTCACTTCAGGTTTACTGTTTCCCTTGGTCCTTCTTGTTGACGATGAAACACAGAAATTGCATCGGAATTAAATACAAAAGGCACAAAGCAGAATTAAGTGCAAGAAGACTGACTCATCTTACTGACTTTGTTTTGAACCATTCCTGTGACACTGGTTATAGATTCCGATGCTTCACTTCAGGTTTATTGTATCCCTCTGACCTTCTTATTGACGATGAAACACAGAAATTGCATCGGAATTAAATAGAAAAGGCGCAATGTCGACGTAAGTACAAGAAGACTGACTCTACTTACTGACTATGTTTTGAACCATTCCTGTGACACTAGTTATAGATTCCGATGCTTCACTCCAGGTTTACTATATCCCTTGGACCTTCTTATTGACGATGAAACACAGAAATTGCATCGGAAATAAATAGAGAAGGCACAATGCCGACTTAAGTACAAGAAGACTGACTCTTCTTACTGACTATGTTTTGAAACATACCTGTGACACTAGTTATAGATTCCGATGCTTCACTTCAGGATTACTATATCCCTCAACCTTCTTATTGACGATGAAACACAGGAATTGCATCGGAATTAAATAGAAAGGGAACAAGGCCGACTTAAGTACAAGAAGACTGACTCTTCATACTGTCTATGTTTTGAAACATTCCTGTGACACTAGCTATAGATTCCGATGCTTCACTTCAAGTTTACTGTATCCCTCTGACCTTCTTATTGACGATGAAACGCAGAAATTGCATCGGAATTAAATACAAAAGGCACAATGCCGACTTAAGGACAAGAAGACTGACTCTTCTTACTGACTATGTCTTGAACCATTCCTGTGACACTAGTTATAGATTCCGATGCTTCACTTCAGGTTTACTGTATGCCTTGGACCTTCTTATTGACGATGAAACACAGAAATTGCATCGGAATTAAATACAAAAGGCACAATGCCGACTTAAGTACAAGAAGACTGACTCTTCCTACTGTCTATGTTTTGAACCATTCCTGTGACACTAGTTATAGATTCCGATGCTTCACTTCAGGTGTACTGTATCCCTTGGACCTTCTTATTGACGATGAAACACAGAAATTGCATCGGAATTACATACCAAAGGCACAATGCCGACTTAAGTACATGAAGACCGACTCTTCCTACTGACTATGATTTGAACCATTCCTGTGACACTAGTTATAGATTCTGATGCTTCGCTTCAGGTATACTGTTTCCCTTGGACCTTCTTCTTGACGATGAAACACAAAAATTGCATCGGAATTAAATACAAAAGGCAAATTCCGACTGAAGTACACGAAGACTGACTCTTCTTACTGTCTATGATTTGAACCATTCCTGTGACACTAGCTACAGATTCCGATGCTTCAGTTCAGGTTTACTGTATCCCTTGGACCTTCATATTGACGATGAAACACAGAAATTGCATCGGAATTAAATACAAAAAGCACAATGCCGACATAAGTACAAGAAGACTAACTCTTCTTACTGACTATGTTTTGAACCATTCCTGTGACACTAGTTATGGATTCCGATGCTTCACTTCAGGTTTACAGTATCCCTCTGACCTTCTTACTGATGATGAAACACAGAAATTGCATCGGAATTAAATGCAAACGGCACAATGCCGAATTAAGTTCAAAAAGACTGACTCTTATTACTGTCTTTTTTTGAACCAGATTTGTGACACTACTTATAGGCTCCGATGCTTCACTCCAGGTTTACTGTATCCCTTGGTCCTTCTTATTGACGATGAAACACAGAAATTGCATCGGAATTAAATAGAAAAGGCACAATGCGGACTTATGTACAAGAAGACTGACTCTTCTTACTGACTATGTTTTGAACCATTCCTGTGACACTAGTTATAAATTCCGATGCTTCACTTCAGGTTTACTATATCCCTCGGACCTTCTTATTGACGATGAAACACTGAAATTGCATCGAAATTAAATACAAAAGGCACAGAGCAGAATTAAGTACAAGGAGACTGACTCTTCTTACTGTCTATGTTTTGAACCATTCCTGTGACACTAGTTATAGATTCCGATGCCCCACTCCAGGTGTAATGTATCCCTTGGACCTTCTTATTGATGATGAAATACAGAAATTGCATCGGAATTAAATACAAAAGGCACAATGCCGACTTAAGGACAAGAAGAATGACTCTTCTTACTGACATTGTTTTGATCCATTAGTGTGACACTAGTTATAGATTCCGATGCTTAACTTCCGGTTTACTGTATCGCTTGGACCTACTTATTGACGATGAAACACAGAAATTGCATCGGAATTAAATAGAAAATGCAAAATGCCGACTTAGGTACACGAAGACTGACTCTTCTTACTGTCTATGCTTTGAACCATTCCTCTAAAACTAGTTATAGATTCCGATGCTACACTCCAGGTTTACTGTATCCCTTGGACCTTCTTATTGACGATGAAACACAGAAATTGCATCGGAATTAAATACAAAAGTCACAATGCCGACTTAAGGACAAGAGGACTGGCTCTTCTTACTGACTTTGTTTTGAACCATTCCTGTGACACTAGTTATAGATTCCGATGCTTCACTTTAGGATTACTGTATCCCTCAGCCCTTCTTATTGACGATGAAACACAGAAATTGCATCGGAATTAAATAGAATAGGCACAATGCCGACTTAAGTACAAGAAGACTGACTCTTCTTACTGTCTATGTTTTGAACTATCCCTGTGACACTAGTTATAGATTCCGATGCTTCACTCCAGGTTTACTGTATCCCTTGGTCCTTCTTATTGACGGTGAAACATAAAAATTGCATCGGAATTAAACTCAAAAGGCACAATGCCGACTTAAGTACAAGAATTCAGACTCTCCTTACTGACTATGTTTTGAACCATTCCTGTGACACTAGTTATGAATTCCGATGCTTCACTTCAGGTTTACTGTATCCCTTGGACCTTCTTATTGACGATGAAACACAGAAATTGCATCGGAATTAAATACAAAGGGCACAATGCAGAATTAAGTACAAGAAGATTGACTCTTCTTACTGTCTATGTTTTGAACCATTCCTGTGACACTAATTATATATTCCGATGCTTCACTACAGGTTTACTATATCCCTTGGACCTTCATATTGACGATGAATCACAGAAATTGCATCGGACTTAAATACAAAAGGCACAATGCCGACTTAAGGACAAGAAGACTGACTCTTCTTACTGACTATGATTTGTACCATTCCTGTGACACTAGCTATCGATTCCGATGCTTCACTTCAGGTTTATTGTATACCTCTGACCCTTTTATTGACGATGAAACACAGATATTGCATCGGAATTAAATAGAAAAGGCACAATGTCGACGTAAGTACAAGAAGACTGACACTTCTTACTGTCTATGTATTGAACCATTCCTGTGACACTATTTATAGATTGTGATACTTCACTCCAGGTTTACTGTATCCCATGGACCTTCGTATTGACGATGAAACACAGGAATTGCATCGGAATTAAATACAGAAGGCACAGTGCAGAATTAAGGACAAGGAGACTGACTCTTCTTACTGTTTATGTTTTGAACCATTCCTGTGACACTAGTTATAGATTCCGATGCTTCACTCCAGGTTTACTGTATCCCTTGGACCTTCTTAATGCTGATGAAACACAGAGATTGCATCGGAATTAAATACAAAAGGCACAATGCCGACTTAACGACAAGAAGTCTGACTCTTCTTACTGACTATGTTTTTAACCATTCCTGTGACAGTAGCTATAATTTCCGATGCTTCACTTCAGGTTTACTGTACCCCTCTGACCCTCTTATTGACGATGAAACACAGAAATTGCATCGGAATTAAATACAAAAGGCGCAATGCCGACTTAAGTACAAGAAGACTGACTCTTCTTACTGTCTATGTTTTGAACCATTCGTGTGACACTAGGTACAGATTCCGATGCTTCACCTCAGGTTTACTGTATCCCTCTGACCTTCTTAATGACGACGAAACACAGAAATTGCATTGTAAATAAATACAGAAGGCACAATGCCGACTTAAGTACAAGAAGACTGACTCTTCTTACTGCCTATGTTTTGAACCATACCATTGACACTAGTTATAGATTCCGATGCTTCACTCCAGGTTTACTGTATCCCTTTTACCTTCTTATTGACGATGAAACACACAAATTGCATCGGAATTAAATAGATAAGGCACTATGCCGACTTAAGTACAAGAAGACTGTCTCTTCTAACTGACTATGTTTTGAACGATTCCTGTGACACCAGTTATAGATTCCGATGCTTCACTTCAGGTTTACTGTATCCCTTGGACCTTCTTATTGACGATGAAACACAAAAATTGCATCGGAATTAAATACAAAAGGCAAAATGCCGACTGAAGTACACGAAGACTGACTCTTTTTACTGTCTACGATTTGAACCATTCCTGTGACACTAGTTACAGATTCCGATGCTTCACTCCAGGTTTACTATATCCCTCGGACTTTCTTATTGACGATGAAACACAGAAATTGCATCGGAATTAAATACAAAAGGCACAATGCCGACTTAAGTACAAGAAGAATAAATCTTCTTACTGACTATGTTTGCAACCATTCCTGTGACGCTAGTTATGGATTACGATGCTTCACTTCAGGTTTACTGTATCCCTCTGACCTTCGTATTGACGATGAAACACAGAAATGGCATCGGAATTAAATACAAAAGGCACAATGCCGAATTAAGTTCAAGAAGACTGACTCTTATTACTGTCTATTTTTGAACCAGTCCTGTGACACTAGTTATAGACTCCGATGCTTCACTCCAGGTTTACTGTATTCCTTGGTCCTTCTTATTGACGATGAAACACAGAAATTGCATCGGAATTAAATAGAAAAGGCACAATGCCGACTCAAGTACAAGAAGACTGACTCTTCTTACTGACTTTGTTTTGAACCATTCCTGTGACACTAGTTATAGATTCCGATGCTACACTTCAGGATTACTGTATCCCTCCGACCTTCTTATTGACGATGAAACACAGAAATTGCATCGGAATTAAATAGAAAAGGCACAATGCCGACTTAAGTACAAGAAGACTGACTCTTCTTACTGACTATGATTTGAACCATTCCTGTGACACTAGCTATAGATTCCGATGCTTATCTTCAGGTTTACTGTATCCCTCTGACCTTCTTAATGACGTTGAAACACAGAAATTGCATCGTAATTAAATACAAAAGGCACAATGCCGACTTAAGTACAAGAAGACTGTCTCTTCTTACTGTCTATGTTTTGAACCATACCATTGACACTAGTTATAGATTCCGATGCTTCATTCCAGGTTTACTGTATCCCTTGGACCTTCTTATTGACGATGAAACATCAAATTGCATCGGAATGAAATAGAAAAAGCACTATGCCGACTTAAGTACAAGATGACTGACTCTTCTTCCTGACTATGCTTTGAACGATTCCTGTGACACCACTTATAGATCCCGATGCTTCACTTCAGGTATACTGTATCCCTTGGACCTTCTTCTTGACGATGAAACACAAAAATTGCATCGGAATTAAATACAAAAGGCAAATTCCGACTGAAGTACACGAAGACTGACTCTTCTTACAGTCTATGATTTGAACCATTCCTGTGACACTAGCTACAGATTCCGATGCTTCAGTCCAGGTTTTCTGTATCCCTTGGACCTTCATATTGACGATGAAACACAGAAATTGCATCGGAATTAAATACAAAAAGCACAATGCCGACATAAGTACAAGAAGACTAACTCTTCTTACTGACTATGTTTTGAACCATTCCTGTGACACTAGTTATGGATTCCGATGCTTCACTTCAGGTTTACTGTATCCCTCTGACCTTCTTATTGATGATGATACACAGAAATTGCATCGGAATTAAATGCAAACGGCACAATGCTGAATTAAGTTCAAAAAGACTGACTCTTATTACTGTCTATTTTTGAACCAGATTTGTGACACTAGTTATAGATTCCGATGTCCCACTCCAGGTTTAATGTATCCCTTGGACCTTCTTATTGATGATGAAATACAGAAATTGCATCGGAATTGAATACAAAAGGCACAATGCCGACTTAAGGACAAGAAGAATGACTCTTCTTACTGACATTGTTTTGATCCATTAGTGTGACACTAGTTATAGATTCCGATGCTTAACTTCCGGTTTACTGTATCGCTTGGACCTACTTATTGACGATAAAACACAGAAATTGCATCGGAATTAAATAGAAAAGGCAAAATGCCGACTTAGGTACACGAAGACTGACTCTTCTTACTGTCTATGCTTTGAACCATTCCTCTAAAACTAGTTATAGATTCCGATGCTACACTCCAGGTTTACTGTATCCCTTGGACCTTCTTATTGACGATGAAACACAGAAATTGCATCGGAATTAAATACAAAAGTCACAATGCCGACTTAAGGACAAGAGGACTGGCTCTTCTTACTGACTTTGTTTTGAACCATTTCTGTGACACTACTTATAGATTCCGATGCTTCACTTTAGGATTACTGTATCCCTCAGCCCTTCTTATTGACGATGAAACACAGAAATTGCATCGGAATTAAATAGAAAAGGCACAATGCCGACTTAAGTACAAGAAGACTGACTCTTCTTACTGTCTATGTTTTGAACTATCCCTGTGACACTAGTTATAGATTCCGATGCTTCACTCCAGGTTTACTGTATCCCTTGGTCCTTCTTATTGACGGTGAAACATAAAAATTGCATCGGAATTAAACTCAAAAGGCACAATGCCGACTTAAGTACAAGAAGACAGACTCTCCTTACTGACTATGTTTTGAACCATTCCTGTGACACTAGTTATGAATTCCGATGCTTCACTTCAGGTTTACTGTATCCCTTGGACCTTCTTATTGACGATGAAACACAGAAATTGCATCGGAATTAAATACAAAAGGCACAATGCAGAATTAAGTACAAGAAGATTGACTCTTCTTACTGTCTATGTTTTGAACCATTCCTGTGACACTAATTATATATTCCGATGCTTCACTACAGGTTTACTATATCCCTTGGACCTTCTTATTGACGATGAATCACAGAAATTGCATCGGACTTAAATACAAAAGGCACAATGCCGACTTAAGGACAAGAAGACTGACTCTTCTTACTGACTATGATTTGTACCATTCCTGTGACACTAGCTATCGATTCCGATGCTTCACTTCAGGTTTATTGTATACCTCTGACCTTTTTATTGACGATGAAACACAGATATTGCATCGGAATTAAATAGAAAAGGCACAATGTCGACGTAAGTACAAGAAGACTGACACTTCTTGCTGTCTATGTATTGAACCATTCCTGTGACACTATTTATAGATTGTGATACTTCACTCCAGGTTTACTGTATCCCATGGACCTTCGTATTGACGATGAAACACAGGAATTGCATCGGAATTAAATAAAAAAGGCACAATGCCGACTTAAGTACAAGAAGACTGACTCTTCTTACTGACTATGTTTTGGACCATTTTTGTGACACTAGTTATAGATTCCGATGCTTCACTTCAGGATTACTGTATCCCTCTGACCTTCTTATTGACGATGAAACACAGAAATTGCATCGGAATTAAATAGAAAAGGCACAATGCCGACTTAAGTACAAGAAGACTGACTCTTCTTACTGACTATGTTTTGAACCATTCCTGTGACACTAGTTATAGATTCCGATGCTTCACTTCAGGTTTACTGTTTCCCTTGGTCCTTCTTGTTGACGATGAAACACAGAAATTGCATCGGAATTAAATACAAAAGGCACAAAGCAGAATTAAGTGCAAGAAGACTGACTCATCTTACTGACTTTGCTTTGAACCATTCCTGTGACACTGGTTATAGATTCCGATGCTTCACTTCAGGTTTATTGTATCCCTCTGACCTTCTTATTGACGATGAAACACAGAAATTGCATCGGAATTAAATAGAAAAGGCGCAATGTCGACGTAAGTACAAGAAGACTGACTCTACTTACTGACTATGTTTTGAACCATTCCTGTGACACTAGTTATAGATTCCGATGCTTCACTCCAGGTTTACTATATCCCTTGGACCTTCTTATTGACGATGAAACACAGAAATTGCATCGGAATTAAATAGAGAAGGCACAATGCCGACTTAAGTACAAGAAGACTGACTCTTCTTACTGACTATGTTTTGAAACATACCTGTGACACTAGTTATAGATTCCGATGCTTCACTTCAGGATTACTATATCCTTCAACCTTCTTATTGACGATGAAACACAGGAATTGCATCGGAATTAAATAGAAAGGGAACAAGGCCGACTTAAGTACAAGAAGACTGACTCTTCATACTGTCTATGTTTTGAAACATTCCTGTGACACTAGCTATAGATTCCGATGCTTCACTTCAAGTTTACTGTATCCCTCTGACCTTCGTATTGACGATGAAACGCAGAAATTGCATCGGACTTAAATACAAAAGGCACAATGCCGACTTAAGGACAAGAAGACTGACTCTTCTTACTGACTATGTCTTGAACCATTCCTGTGACACTAGTTATAGATTCCGATGCTTCACTTCAGGTTTACTGTATGCCTTGGACCTTCTTATTGACGATGAAACACAGAAATTGCATCGGAATTAAATACAAAAGGCACAATGCCGACTTAAGTACAAGAAGACTGACTCTTGCTACTGTCTATGTTTTGAACCATTCCTGTGACACTAGTTATAGATTCCGATGCTTCACTTCAGGTGTACTGTATCCCTTGGACCTTCTTATTGACGATGAAACACAGAAATTGCATGGGAATTACATACCAAAGGCACAATGCCGACTTAAGCACATGAAGACCGACTCTTCCTACTGACTATGATTTGAACCATTCCTGTGACACTAGTTATAGATTCTGATGCTTCGCTTCAGGTATACTGTTTCCCTTGGACCTTCTTCTTGACGATGAAACACAAAAATTGCATCGGAATTAAATACAAAAGGCAAATTCCGACTGAAGTACACGAAGACTGACTCTTCTTACTGTCTATGATTTGAACCATTCCTGTGACACTAGCTACAGATTCCGATGCTTCAGTCCAGGTTTACTGTATCCCTTGGACCTTCATATTGACGATGAAACACAGAAATTGCATCGGAATTAAATACAAAAAGCACAATGCCGACATAAGTACAAGAAGACTAACTCTTCTTACTGACTATGTTTTGAACCATTCCTGTGACACTAGTTATGGATTCCGATGCTTCACTTCAGGTTTACTGTATCCCTCTGACCTTCTTACTGATGATGAAACACAGAAATTGCATCGGAATTAAATGCAAACGGCACAATGCCGAATTAAGTTCAAAAAGACTGACTCTTATTACTGTCTATTTTTGAACCAGATTTGTGACACTACTTATAGGCTCCGATGCTTCACTCCAGGTTTACTGTATCCCTTGGTCCTTCTTACTGACGATGAAACACAGAAATTGCATCGGAATTAAATAGAAAAGGCACAATGCGGACTTATGTACAAGAAGACTGACTCTTCTTACTGACTATGTTTTGAACCATTCCTGTGACACTAGTTATAAATTCCGATGCTTCACTTCAGGTTTACTATATCCCTCGGACCTTCTTATTGACGATGAAACACTGAAATTGCATCGGAATTAAATACAAAAGGCACAGAGCAGAATTAAGTACAAGGAGACTGACTCTTCTTACTGTCTATTTTTTGAACCATTCCTGTGACACTAGTTATAGATTCCGATGCCCCACTCCAGGTTTAATGTATCCCTTGGACCTTCTTATTGATGATGAAATACAGAAATTGCATCGGAATTAAATACAAAAGGCACAATGCCGACTTAAGGACAAGAAGAATGACTCTTCTTACTGACATTGTTTTGATCCATTAGTGTGACACTAGTTATAGATTCCGATGCTTAACTTCCGGTTTACTGTATCGCTTGGACCTACTTATTGACGATGAAACACAGAAATTGCATCGGAATTAAATAGAAAAGGCACAATGCGGACTTATGTACAAGAAGACTGACTCTTCTTACTGACTATGTTTTGAACCATTCCTGTGACACTAGTTATAGATTCCGATGCTTCACTTTAGGATTACTGTATCCCTCAGCCCTTCTTATTGACGATGAAACACAGAAATTGCATCGGAATTAAATAGAATAGGCACAATGCCGACTTAAGTACAAGAAGACTGACTCTTCTTACTGTCTATGTTTTGAACTATCCCTGTGACACTAGTTATAGATTCCGATGCTTCACTCCAGGTTTACTGTATCCCTTGGTCCTTCTTATTGACGGTGAAACATAAAAATTGCATCGGAATTAAACTCAAAAGGCACAATGCCGACTTAAGTACAAGAATTCAGACTCTCCTTACTGACTATGTTTTGAACCATTCCTGTGACACTAGTTATGAATTCCGATGCTTCACTTCAGGTTTACTGTATCCCTTGGACCTTCTTATTGACGATGAAACACAGAAATTGCATCGGAATTAAATACAAAGGGCACAATGCAGAATTAAGTACAAGAAGATTGACTCTTCTTACTGTCTATGTTTTGAACCATTCCTGTGACACTAATTATATATTCCGATGCTTCACTACAGGTTTACTATATCCCTTGGACCTTCTTATTGACGATGAATCACAGAAATTGCATCGGACTTAAATACAAAAGGCACAATGCCGACTTAAGGACAAGAAGACTGACTCTTCTTACTGACTATGATTTGTACCATTCCTGTGACACTAGCTATCGATTCCGATGCTTCACTTCAGGTTTATTGTATACCCCTGACCTTTTTATTGACGATGAAACACAGGTATTGCATCGGAATTAAATAGAAAAGGCACAATGTCGACGTAAGTACAAGAAGACTGACACTTCTTACTGTCTATGTATTGAACCATTCCTGTGACACTATTTATAGATTGTGATACTTCACTCCAGGTTTACTGTATCCCATGGACCTTCGTATTGACGATGAAACACAGGAATTGCATCGGAATTAAATAAAAAAGGCACAATGCCGACTTAAGTACAAGAAGACTGACTCTTCTTACTGACTATAATTTGAACCATTTTTGTGACACTAGTTATAGATTCCGATGCTTCACTTCAGGATTACTGTATCCCTCTGACCTTCTTATTGACGATGAAACACAGAAATTGCATCGGAATTAAATAGAAAAGGCACAATGCCGACTTAAGTACAAGAAGACTGACTCTTCTTACTGTCTATGCTTTGAACCATCCCTGTGACACTAGCTATAGATTCCGATGCTTCATTCCAGGTTTACTGTATCCTTTGGCCCTTCTTGTTGACGATGAAACACAGAAATTGCATCGGAATTAAATACAAAAGGCACAATGCCGACTTAAGTACAAGAAGACTGACTCTCCTTACTGACTATGATTTGGAACCATTCCTGTCACACTAGTTATAAATTCCGATGCTTCACTTCAGGTTTATTGTATCCCTTGGACCTTCTTATTGACGATGAAACACAGAAATTGCATCGGAATTAAATAGAAAAGGCACAATGCCGACTTAAGTACAAGAAGACTGACTCTTCTTACTGTCTATGTTTTGAACCATCCCTGTGACACTAGTTATAGATTCCGAGGCTTCACTTCATGTTTACTGTATCCCTTGGACCTTCTTTTTCACGATGAAACACAGAAATAGCATCGGAATTAAATACAAAAAGCACAATGCCGACTTAAGTACAAGAAGACTGACTCTTCTTACTGACTATGTTTTGAACCATTCCTGTGACACTAGTTATAGATTCCGATGCTTCACTTCAGGTTTACTGTTTCCCTTGGTCCTTCTTGTTGACGATGAAGCACAGAAATTGCATCGGAATTAAATACAAAAGGCACAAAGCAGAATTAAGTGCAAGAAGACTGACTCATCTTACTGACTTTGTTTTGAACCATTCCTGTGACACTGGTTATAGATTCCGATGCTTCACTTCAGGTTTATTGTATCCCTCTGACCTTCTTATTGACGATGAAACACTGAAATAGCATCGGAATTAAATAGAAAAGGCGCAATGTCGACGTAAGTACAAGAAGACTGACTCTTCTTACTGACTATGTTTTGAAACATACCTGTGACACTAGTTATAGATTCCGATGCTTCACTTCAGGATTACTATATCCCTCTGACCTTCTTATTGACGATGAAACACAGGAATTGCATCGGAATTAAATAGAAAGGGAACAATGCCGACTTAAGTACAAGAAGACTGACTCTTCATACTGTCTATGTTTTGAAACATTCCTGTGACACTAGCTATAGATTCCGATGCTTCACTTGAAGTTTACTGTATCCCTCTGACCTTCTTATTGACGATGAAACGCAGAAATTGCATCGGACTTAAATACAAAAGGCACAATGCCGACTTAAGGACAAGAAGACTGACTCTTCTTACTGACTATGTCTTGAACCATTCCTGTGACACTAGTTATAGATTCCGATGCTTCACTTCAGGTTTACTGTATGCCTTGGACCTTCTTATTGACGATGAAACACAGATATTGCATCGGAATTAAATACAAAAGGCACAATGCCGACTTAAGTACAAGAAGACTGACTCTTCCTACTGTCTATGTTTTGAACCATTCCTGTGACACTAGTTATAGATTTCGATGCTTCACTTCAGGTGTACTGTATCCCTTGGACCTTCTAATTGACGATGAAACACAGAAATTGCATCGGAATTACATACAAAAGGGACAATGCCAACTTAAGTACATGAAGACCGACTCTTCCTACTGACTATGATTTGAACCATTCCTGTGACACTAGTTATAGATTCTGATGCTTCGCTTCAGGTATACTGTTTCCCTTGGACCTTCTTTTTGACGATGAAACACAGAAATTGCATCGGAATTAAATACAAAAGGCACAATGCCGACTTAAGTACAAGAAGACCGACTCTTCTACTGTCTATGATTTGAACCATTTCTGTGACACTAGTTATAGAGTCCGATGCTTCACTTCAGGTTTACTGTATCCCTTGGACCTTCTAATTGACGATGAAACACAGAAATTGCATCGGAATTAAATACAAAATGCACAATGCAGAACTAAGTACAAGAAGATTGACTCTTCTTACTGTCTATGGTTTGAACCATTCCTGTGACACTAATTGTATATTCCGATGCTTCACTACAGGTTTACTGTATCCCTTGGACCTTCTTATTGACGATGAAACACAGAAATTGCTTCGGAATTAAATAGAAAACGTACAATGCCGACTTAAGTACAAGAAGACTGACTCTTCTTACTGACTATATTTTGAACCATTCCTGTGACACTAGTTATAGATTCCGATGCTTCACTTCAGGTTTATTGTATCCCTCTGACCTTCTTATTGACGATGAAACACAGAAATTGCATCGGAATTACATAGAAAAGGCACAATGTCGACTTAAGTACAAGAAGAATGACTCTTCTTACTGTCTATGTTTTGAACCATTCCTGCGACACCAGTTATAGATTCCGATGCATCACTCATGGTTTGCTGTATCCCTTGGACCTTCTTATTGACGATGAAATACAGAAATTGCATCGGAATTACATACAAAAGGCACAATGCCGACTTAAGTACATGAAGTCCGAGTCTTCCTACTGACTATGATTTGAACCATTCCTGTGAAACT
Source organism: Schistocerca piceifrons (assembly GCF_021461385.2). Lineage (NCBI taxonomy): Eukaryota > Metazoa > Arthropoda > Insecta > Orthoptera > Acrididae > Schistocerca > Schistocerca piceifrons. The sequence goes on along the minus strand of NC_060146.1, from coordinate 3,640,560 downwards.
AGTTATAGATTCCGATGCTTCACTTGAGGTTTACTGTATCCCTTGGACCTTCTTATTGACGATGAACCACAGAAATTGCATTGGAAATAAATACAAAAAGCACAATGCCGACTTAAGTACAAGAATACTGACTCATCTTACTGTCTATGTTTTGAATCGTCCCTGTGACACTACTTATAGATTCCGATACTTCACTCCAGGTTTACTGTATCCTTGGTCCTTCTTATTGCCGATGAAACACAGAAATTGCATCAGAAATAAATACAAAAGGCACAATGCCGACTTAAGTACAAGAAGACTGATTGTTCCCACTGTCGATGTTTTGAACCATTCCTGTGACACTAGTTATAGATTCCGATGCTTCACTTCAGGTTTACTGTATCCCTTTGACCTTATTGCCGATGAAACACAGAAATTGGAACGGAATTAAATACAAAAGGCACAATGCCGACTTAAGGACAAGAAGACTGACTCTTCTTACTGACTATGTTTTGAACCATTGCTGTGACACTACTTATGGATTCCGATGCTCCACTTCAGGTTTATTCTATCCCTCTGGCCTTCTTATTGTCGATGAAACACAGAAATTGCATCGGAAATAAATACAAAAAGCACAATGCCGAATTAAGTACAAGAAGATTGACTCTTCTTACTGTCTATGTTTTGAACCATGCCTGTGACACTAATTATATATTCCGATGCTTCTTTACAGGTTTACTATATCCCTTGGACCTTCTTATTGACGATGAATCACAGAAATTGGATCGGAATTAAATACAAAAGGCACAATGCCGACTTAAGTACAAGAAGACTGACTCTCCTTACTGACTATGTTTTGAACCATTCCTGTCACACTAGTTATAAATTCCGATGCTTCACTTCAGGTTTATTGTATCCCTTGGACCTTCTTATTGACGATGAAACACAGAAATTGCATCGGAATTAAATACAAAAGGCACAATGCCGACTTAAGTACAAGAAGACTGACTCTTCTTACTGTCTATGTTTTGAACCATCCCTGTGACACTAGTTATAGATTCCGAGGCTTCACTTCATATTTACTGTATCCCTTGGACCTTTCTATCAACGATGAAACACAGAAATAGCATCGGAATTAAATACAAAAAGCACAATGCCGACTTAAGTACAAGAAGACTGACTCTTCTTACTGACTATGTTTTGAACAATTCCTGTGACACTAGTTATAGATTCCGATGCTTCACTCCAGGTTTACTATATCCCTTGGACCTTCTTATTGACGATGAAACACAGAAATTGCATCGGAATTAAATAGAGAAGGCACAATGCCGACTTAAGTACAAGAAGACTGACTCTTCTTACTGACTATGTTTTGAAACATTCCTGTGACACTAGTTATAGATTCAGATGCTTCACTTCAGGATTACTATATCCCTGTGACCTTCTTATTGACGATGAAACACAGGAATTGCATCGGAATTAAATAGAAAGGGAACAATGCCGACTTAAGTACAAGAAGACTGACTCTTCATACTGTCTATGTTTTGAAACATTCCTGTGACACTAGTTATAGATTCAGATGCTTCACTTCAGGATTACTATATCCCTCTGACCTTCTTATTGACGATGAAACACAGAAATTGCATCGGAATTAAATAAAAAAGGCTCACTGCCGACTTAAGTACAAGAAGACTGACCCTTCTTACTGTCTATGTTTTGAACTATCCCTGTGACACTAGTTATAGATTCCGATGCTTCACTCCTGGTTTACTGTATCCCTTGGTCCTTCTTATTGACGATGAAACACAAAAATTGCATCGGAATTAAACTCAAAAGGCACAATGCCGACTTAAGTACAAGAAGACTGACTCTCCTTACTGACTATGTTTTGAACCTTTCCTGTGACACTAGTTATGAATTCCGATGCTTCACTTCAGGTTTACTGTATCCCTTGGACCTTCTTATTGACGATGAAACACAGAAATTGCATCGGAATTAAATACAAAATGCACAATGCAGAATTAAGTACAAGAAGATTGACTCTTCTTACTGTCTATGGTTTGAACCATTCCTGTGACACTAATTGTATATTCCGATGCTTCACTTCAGGTTTACTGTATGTCTTGGACCTTCTTATTGACGATGAAACACAGAAATTGCATCGGAATTAAATACAAAAGGCACAATGCCGACTTAAGTACAAGAAGACTGACTCTTCCTACTGTCTATGCTTTGAACCATTCCTGTGACACTAGTTATAGATTCCGATGCTTCACTTCAGGTGTACTGTATCCCTTGGACCTCTTATTGACGATGAAACACAGAAATTGCATCGGAATTACATACAAAAGGCACAATGCCGGCTTAAGTACATGAAGACCGACTCTTCCTACTGACTATGATTTGAACCATTCCTGTGACACTAGTAATAGATTCTGATGCTTCACTTCAGATTTACTGTATCCCTTTGACCTTATTGCTGATGAAACACAGAAATTGGATCGGAATTAAATACAAAAATCACAATGCCGACTTAAGGACAAGAAGACTGAGTCTTCTTACTGACTACGTTTTGAACCATTCCTGTGACACTAGTTATAGATTCCGATGCTTCGCTTCAGGTATACTGTTTCCCTTGGACCTTCTTTTTGACGATGAAACACAGAAATTGCATCGGAATTAAATACAAAAGGCACAATGCCGACTTAAGTACAAGAAGACCGACTCTTCTACTGTCTATGATTTAAACCATTTCTGTGACACTAGTTATAGAGTCCGATGCTTCACTTCAGGTTTTCTGTAACCCTTGGGACTTCTTATTGACGATGAATCACAGAAATTGCATCGGAATTAAATAGAAAAGTCACAATGCTGAGTAAAGTACAAGAATAGTGACTCTTCTTACTGACTATGTTTCGAACCATTCCTGTGACACTAGTTATAGATTCCGATGCTTCACTTTAGGTTTACTGTATCCCTTGGACCTTCTTATTGACGATGAACCACAGAAATTGCATTGGAAATAAATACAAAAAGCACAATGCCGACTTAAGTACAAGAATACTGACTCATCTTACTGTCTATGTTTTGAATCGTCCCTGTGACACTACTTATAGATTCCGATACTTCACTCCAGGTTTACTGTATCCCTTCGTCCTTCTTATTGCCGTTGAAACACAGAAATTGCATCAGAAATAAATACAAAAGGCACTATGCCGACTTAAGTACAAGAAGACTGATTGTTCCCACTGTCGATGTTTTGAACCATTCCTGTGACACTAGTTATAGATTCCGATGCTTCACTTCAGGTTTACTGTATCCCTTTGACCTTATTGCCGATGAAACACAGAAATTGGAACGGAATTAAATACAAAAGGCACAATGCCGACTTAAGGACAAGAAGACTGACTCTTCTTACTGACTATGTTTTGAACCATTGCTGTGACACTACTTATGGATTCCGATGCTCCACTTCAGGTTTATTGTATCCCTCTGACCTTCTTATTGTCGATGAAACACAGAAATTGCATCGGAAATAAATACAAAAGGCACAATGCCGAATTAAGTACAAGAAGACTGATTCTTCCTGCTGTCTATGTTTTGAACCATTCCTGTGACACTAGTTATAGATTCCGATGCTTCACTTCGGGTTTACTGTATCCCTTTGACCTTTTTGCCGATGAAACACAGAAATTGCATCGGAATTAAATACAAAAGGCACAATGCCGACTTAAGTACAAGAAGACTGACTCTCCTTACTGACTATGTTTTGAACCATTCCTGTCACACTAGTTATAAATTCCGATGCTTCACTTCAGGTTTATTGTATCCCTTGGACCTTCTTATTGACGATGAAACACAGAAATTGCATCGGAATTAAATACAAAAGGCACAATGCCGACTTAAGTACAAGAAGACTGACTCTTCTTACTGTCTATGTTTTGAACCATCCCTGTGACACTACTTATAGATTCCGAGGCTTCACTTCATATTTACTGTATCCCTTGGACCTTTCTATTAACGATGAAACACAGAAATAGCATCGGAATTAAATACAAAAAGCACAATGCCGACTTAAGTACAAGAAGACTGACTCTTCTTACTGACTATGTTTTGAACAATTCCTGTGACACTAGTTATAGATTCCGATGCTTCACTTCAGGTTTACTGTTTCCCTTGGTCCTTCTTGTTGACAATGAAACACAGAAATTGCATCGGAATTAAATACAAAAGGCACAAAGCAGAATTAAGTGCAAGAAGACTGACTCATCTTACTGACTTTGTTTGAACCATTCCTGTGACACTGGTTATAGATTCCGATGCTTCACTTCAGGTTTATTGTATCCCTCTGACCTTCTTATTGACGATGAAACACTGAAATAGCATCGGAATTAAATAGAAAAGGCACAATGTCGACGTAAGTACAAGAAGACTGACTCTACTTACTGACTATGTTTTGAACCATTCCTGTGACACTAGTTATAGATTCCGATGCTTCACTCCAGGTTTACTATATCCCTTGGACCTTCTTATTGACGATGAAACACAGAAATTGCATCGGAATTAAATAGAGAAGGCACAATGCCGACTTAAGTACAAGAAGACTGACTCTTCTTACTGACTATGTTTTGAAACATTCCTGTGACACTAGTTATAGATTCCGATGCTTCACTTCAGGATTACTATATCCCTCTGACCTTCTTATTGACGATGAAACACAGGAATTGCATCGGAATTAAATAGAAAGGGAACAATGCCGACTTAAGTACAAGAAGACTGACTCTTCATACTGTCTATGTTTTGAAACATTCCTGTGACACTAGCTATAGATTCCGATGCTTCACTTCAAGTTTACTGTATCCCTCTGACCTTCTTATTGACGATGAAACACAGAAATTGCATCGGAATTAAATAGAAAAGGCACAATGCCGACTTAAGTACAAGAAGACTGACTCTTCTTACTGTCTATGTTTTGAACTATCCCTGTGACACTAGTTATAGATTCCGATGCTTCACTCCAGGTTTACTGTATCCCTTGGTCCTTCTTATTGACGATGAAACACAAAAATTGCATCGGAATTAAACTCAAAAGGCACAATGCCGACTTAAGAACAAGAAGACTGACTCTCCTTACTGACTATGTTTTGAACCTTTCCTGTGACACTAGTTATGAATTCCGATGCTTCACTTCAGGTTTACTGTATCCCTTGGACCTTCTTATTGACGATGAAACACAGAAATTGCATCGGAATTAAATACAAAATGCACAATGCAGAATTAAGTACAAGAAGATTGACTCTTCTTACTGTCTATGGTTTGAACCATTCCTGTGACACTAATTGTATATTCCGATGCTTCACTACAGGTTTACTGTATCCCTTGGACCTTCTTATTGACGATGAAACACAGAAATTGCATCGGACTTAAATACGAAAGGCACAATGCCGACTTAAGGACAAGAAGACTGACTCTTCTTACTGACTATGCCTTGAACCATTCCTGTGACACTAGTTATAGATTCCGATGCTTCACTTCAGGTTTACTGTATGCCTTGGACCTTCTTATTGACGATGAAACACAGAAATTGCATCGGAATTAAATACAAAAGGCACAATGCCGACTTAAGTACAAGAAGACTGACTTTTCCTACTGTCTATGTTTGAACCATTCCTGTGACACTAGTTATAGATTCCGATGCTTCACTTCAGGTGTACTGTATAGCTTGGACCTTCTTATTGACGATGAAACACAGAAATTGCATCGGAATTACATACAAAAGGCACAATGCTGACTTAAGTACATGAAGACCGACTCTTCCTACTGACTATGATTTGAACCATTCCTGTGACACTAGTTATAGATTCTGATGCTTCACTTCAGGTTTACTGTATCCCTTTGACCTTATTGCTGATGAAACACAGAAATTGGATCGGAATTAAATCCAAAAGGCACAATGCCGACTTAAGGACAAGAAGACTGACTCTTCTTACTGACTACGTTTTGAACCATTCCTGTGACACTAGTTATAGATTCCGATGCTTCGCTTCAGGTATACTGTTTCCCTTGGACCTTCTTTTTGACGATGAAACACAGAAATTGCATCGGAATTAAATACAATAGGCACAATGCCGACTTAAGTACAAGAAGACCGACTCTTCTACTGTCTATGATTTGAACCATTTCTGTGATACTAGTTATAGAGTCCGATGCTTCACTTCAGGTTTTCTGTAACCCTTGGGACTTCTTATTGACGATGAATCACAGAAATTGCATCGGAATTAAATAGAAAAGTCACAATGCTGAGTAAAGTACAAGAATAGTGACTCTTCTTATTGACTATGTTTTGAACCATTCCTGTGACACTAGTTATAGATTCCGATGCTTCACTTTAGGTTTACTGTACCCCTTGGACCTTCTTATTGACGATGAAACACAGAAATTGCATCGGAATTAAATAGAAAACGTACAATGCCGACTTAAGTACAAGAAGACTGACTCTTCTTACTGACTATATTTTGAACCATTCCTGTGACACTAGTTATAGATTCCGATGCTTCACTTCAGGTTTATTGTATCCCTCTGACCTTCTTATTGACGATGAAATACAGAAATTGCATCGGAATTACATACAAAAGGCACAATGCCGACTTAAGTACATGAGACCGACTCTTCCTACTGACTATGATTTGAACCATTAGTGTGACATTAGTTATAGATTCCGATGCTTCACTTGAGGTTTACTGTACCCCTTGGACCTTCTTATTGACGATGAACCACAGAAATTGCATTGGAAATAAATACAAAAAGCACAATGCCGACTTAAGTACAAGAATACTGACTCATCTTACTGTCTATGTTTTGAATCGTCCCTGTGACACTACTTATAGATTCCGATACTTCACTCCAGGTTTACTGTATCCCTTGGTCCTTCTTATTGCCGATGAAACACAGAAATTGCATCAGAAATAAATACAAAAGGCACAATGCCCACTTAAGTACAAGAAGACTGATTGTTCCCTCTGTCGATGTTTTGAACCATTCCTGTGACACTAGTTATAGATTCCGATGCTTCACTTCAGGTTTACTGTATCCCTTTGACCTTATTGCCGTTGAAACACAGAAATTGGAACGGAATTAAATACAAAAGGCATAATGCCGACTTAATAACAAGAAGACTGACTCTTCTTACTGACTATGTTTTGAACCATTGCTGTGACACTACTTATGGATTCCGATGCTCCACTTCAGGTTTATTGTATCCCTCTGACCTTCTTATTGTCGATGAAACACATAAATTGCATCGGAAATAAATACAAAAGGCACAATGCCGAATTAAGTACAAGAAGACTGATTCTTCCTGCTGTCTATGTTTTGAACCATTCCTGTGACACTAGTTATAGATTCCGATGCTTCACTTCGGGTTTACTGTATCCCTTTGACCTTTTTGCCGATGAAACACAGTAATTGGAACGGAATTAAATACAAAAGGCACAATGCCGACTTAAGGACAAGAAGACTGACTACTCTTACTGACTATGTTTTGAACCATTGCTGTGACACTAGTTATGGATTCCGATGCTCCACTTCAGGTATACTGTTTCCCTTGGACCTTCTTATTGACGTTGAAACATAGAAATTGCATCGGAATTAAATACAAAAGGCACAATGCCGACTTAAGTACAAGAAGACTGACTCTTCTACTGTCTATGTCTTGAACCATTTCTGTGACACTAGTTATAGTGTCCGATGCTTCACTTCAGGTTTTCGTGTAACCCTTGGGCCTTCTTATTGACGATGAATCACAGAAATTGCATCGGAATTTAATAGAAAAGGAACAATGCCGAGTAAAGTACAAGAAGACTGACTCTTCTTACTGACTATGTTTTGAACCATTCCTGTGACACTAGTTATAGATTCCGATGCTTCACTTCAGGTTTACTGTATCCCATGGACCTTCTTATTTACGATGAAACACAGCAATTGCATCAGAATTAAATACAAAAGGCAAAATGCCGACTTAAGTACACGAAGACTGACTCTTCTTACTGTCTATGCTTTAAACCATTCCTGTGACACTAGTTATAGATTCCGATGCTTCACTCCAGGTTTACTGTATCCCTTGGACCTTCTTATTGACGATGAAACAAAGAAATTGCATCGGAAGTAAATACAAAAGGCACAATGCCGACTTAAGGACAAGAAGACTGACTCTTCTTACTGACTTTGTTTGAACCATTCCTGTGACACTAGTAATAGATTCTGATGCTTCACTTCAGGTTTATTGTATCCCTCTGAACTTCTTATTGACGATGAAACACAGAAAATGCATTGGAATTAAATAGAAATGGCACAGTGCATCAATTGCATCAGAATTAAATACAAATGCAAATTGCCGACTTAAGTACACGAAGACTGACTCTTCTTACTGTCTATGTTTTGAACCATTCCTGTGACGCTAGTTATAGATTCCGATGCTTCCCTCCAGGTTTACTGTATCCCTTGGACCTTCTTATTGACAATGAAACACAGAAATTGCATCGGAAGTAAATGAAAATGTCACAATGCCGACTTAAGGACAAGAAGACTGACTCTTCTTACTGACTTTGTTTTGAACCATTCCTGTGACACTAGTTATAGATTCCGATGCTTCACTTCAGGTTTATTGTATCCCTCTGACCTTCTTATTGACGATGAAACACAGAAATTGCTTCGGAATTAAATAGAAAAGGCACAATGACGACTTAAGTACAAGAGGTCTGACTCATCTTACTCTCTACGTTTTGAACCATTCCTGTGACACTAGTTATAGATTCCGATGCTTCTCTCCAGGTTTACTTTATCCCTTGGAGCTTCTTATTGACGATGAAGCACAGAAATAGCATCGGAATTGCATTGAAAAGGCACAATGAAGACTTAAGTACAAGAAGACTGACTCTTCTTACTGACTATGTTTTGAACCATTCCTGTGACACTAGTTATAGATTCCGATGCTTCCCTTCAGGTTTACTGCATACCTTGGACCTTCTTATTGACGATGAAACACAGAAATTGCTTCGGAATTAAATAGAAAAGGCACAATGACGACTTAAGTACAAGAGGTCTGACTCATCTTACTCTCTACGTTTTGAACCATTCCTGTGACACTAGTTATAGATTCCGATGCTTCTCTCCAGGTTTACTGGATCCCTTGGAGCTTCTTATTGACGATGAAGCACAGAAATAGCATCGGAATTGCATTGAAAATGCACAATGAAGACTTAAGTGCAAGAAGACTGACTCTTCCTACTGTCTATGTTTTGAACCATTCCTGTGACACTAGTATTGGATTCCGATGCTTTACTTCAGGTATACTGTATCCCTCTGACCTTCTCATTGATGATGAAACACAAAAATTGCATCGGAATTAAATACAAAAGACACAATGCCGACTTAAGTACAAGAAGACTGACTCTTCCTACTGTCTATGTTTTGAACCATTCCATTGACACTAGTTACAGATTCCGATGCTTCACTCCAGGTTTACTGTATCCCTTGGACCTTGTTATTGACGATGAAACACAGAAATTGCATCAGAATTAAATAGAAAAGGTACAATGCCGACTTAAGTGCAAGAAGACTGACTCTTCTTACTGACTAACTAGTGTCACAGGAATGGTTAAAACATATAGATCCCGATGCTTCACCTCAGGTTTACTGTAAGCCTTGGACCTTCTTATAGATGATGAAACACAGAAATTGCATCGGAATTAAATACAAAAGTCTAAATGCCGACTTATGTACACGAAGACTGACTCTTCTTACTGTCTATGTTTGAACCATTCCTGTGACACTAGTTATAGATTCCGATGATACACTCCAGGTTTACTGTATCCCTTGGACCTTCTTATTGACGATGAAACACAGAAATTTCATCGGAATTAAATACAAAAGGCACAACGCCGACTTAAGAACAAGAAGACTGACTCTTCTTACTGACTTTGTTTTGAACCATTCCTGTGACACTAGTTATAGATTCTGATGCTTCACTTCAGGTTTATTGTATCCCTCTGACCTTCTTATTGACGATGAAACACAGAATTTGCATCGGAATTAAATAGAAAAGGCACAATGCCGACCTAAGTACAAGAAGACTGACTCTTCTTACTGTCTATGTTTGAACCATTCCTGTGACACTAGTTATAGATTCCGATGCTTCACTCCAGGTTTACTGTATCCCTTGGACCTTCTTATTGACGATGAAAAACAGAAATTGCATCGGAATTAAATACAAAAGGCACAATCCCGACTTAAGTACAAGAAGACTGACTCTTCTTGCTGTCTTTGTTTTGAACCACTACTGTGACTCTAGTTATAGATTCCGATGCTTCACTTCAGGTTTACTGTATCCCTTGGACCTTCTTATTGACGATTAAACACAGAAATTGCATCGGAATTAAATACAAAAGGCTCAATGCCGACTTAAGGACAAGAAGACTGACTGTTCTTGCTGACTTTGTTTTGAACCATTCCTGTGACACTAGTTATAAATTCCGATGCTTCACTTCAGGTTTACTGTATCCCTTGGACCTTCTTATTGACGATGAAACATAGAAATTGCATCGGAATTAAATACAAAAGGCATAATGCAGAATTAAGTACAAGAAGACTGACTCTTCCTACTGTCTATGTTTTGTACCATTCCTGTGACATTAGTTTTGGATTCCGATGCTTCACATCATTTTTATTGTATCCCACTGACCTTCTTATGGTCGATAAAACACAGAAATTGCATCGGAATTAAATACAAAAGGCACAATGCCGACTTAAGTTTAAGGAGACTGATTCTTCCTACTGTCTATGTTTTGAACCATTCCTGTGATGCTAGTTATAGATTCCGATGCTTCTCTTCAGGTTTTCTGTATCCCTTTGACCTGATTGCCGATGAAACACAGAAATAGGAACGGAATTAAATACAAAAGGAACAATGCCGACATAAGGACAAGGAGACTGACTCTTCTTACTGACTATGTTTTGAACCATTCCTGTGACACTAGTTATAAATTCCGATGCTTCACTTCAGGTATACTGTTTCCCGTGGACCTTCTTTTTGACGATAAAACGCAGAAATTGCATCGGAATTAAATACAAAAGGCAAAATGCCGACTTAAGTACAAGAAGACCGACTCTTCTACTGTCTATGTTTTGAACCATTTGTGTGACACTAGTTATAGATTCCGATGCTTCACTTCAGGTATTCTGTAACCCTTGCGACTTCTTATTGACGATGAATCACAGAAATTGCATCGGAATTAAATAGAAAAGGCACAATGCCGAGTAAAGTACAAGAAGACTGACTCTTCTTACTGACTACGTTTTGAACCATTCCTGTGACACTAGTTATAGATTCCGATGCTTCACTTCAGGTTTACTGTATACCTTGGACCTTCTTATTGACGATGAAACACAGAAATTGCATCGAAATTAAATAGAAAAGGTACAATAACGACTTAAGTACAAGAAGACTGGCTCTTCTTACTGACTATGTTTTGAACCATTCCTGTGACACTAGTTACAGATGCCAATGCTTCACTTCAGGTTTACTGAATACCTTGGACCTTCTTATTGACGATGAAACACAGAAATTACATCGGAATAAAATACAAAAGGCACAATTCCGACTTACGTACAAGAAGACTGACTCTTCCTACTGTCTATGTTTTGTACCATTCCTGTGACACTAGTATTGGATTCCGATGCTTTACTTCAGGTATACTGTATCCCTCTGACCTTCTCATTGACGATGAGACACAGAAATTGCATCGGAATTAAATACAAAAGACACAATGCCGACTTAAGTACAAGAAGACTGACTCTTCCTACTGTCTACGCTTTGAACCATTCCTGTGACACTAGTTATAGATTCCGATGCTTCACTTCAGGTTTACTGTATCCCTTGGACCTTCTTATTGACGATGAAACACAGAAATTGCATCGAAATTAAATACAAAAGGTACAATAACGACTTAAGAACAAGAAGACTGACTCTTCTTACTGACTATGCTTTGAACCATTCCTGTGACACTAGTTATAGATTCCGATGCTTCAATTCAGGTTTACTGTATCCCATGGACCTTCTTATTTACGATGAAACACAGCAATTGCATCAGAATTAAATACAAAAGGCAAAATGCCGACTTAAGTACACGAAGACTGACTCTTCTTACTGTCTATGTTTTAAACCATTCCTGTGACGCTAGTTATAGATTCCGATGCTTCACTTCAGGTTTATTGCATCCCTCTGAACTTCTTATTGACGATGAAACACAGAAAATGCATCGGAATTAAATAGAAATGGCACAGTGCATCAATTGCATCAGAATTAAATACAAATGCAAATTGCCGACTTAAGTACACGAAGACTGACTCTTCTTACTGTCTATGTTTTGAACCATTCCTGTGACGCTAGTTATAGATTCCGATGCTTCACTCCAGGTTTACTGTATCCCTTGGATCTTCTTATTGACAATGAAACACAGAAATTGCATCGGAAGTAAATGAAAATGTCACAATGCCGACTTAAGGACAAGAAGACTGACTCTTCTTACTGACTTTGTTTTGAACCATTCCTGTGACACTAGTTATAGATTCCGATGCTTCACTTCAGGTTTATTGTATCCCTCTGACCTTCTTATTGACGATGGAACACAGAAATTGCTTCGGAATTAAATAGAAAAGGCACAATGACGACTTAAGTACAAGAGGTCTGACTCTTCTTACTCTCTACGTTTTGAACCATTCCTGTGACACTAGTTATAGATTCCGATGCTTCTCTCCAGGTTTACTGGATCCCTTGGAGCTTCTTATTGACGATGAAGCACAGAAATAGCATCGGAATTGCATTGAAAAGGCACAATGAAGACTTAAGTACAAGAAGACTGACTCTTCTTACTGACTATGTTTTGAACCATTCCTGTGACACTAGTTATCGATTCCGATGCTTCACTTCAGGTTTACGGTATACCTTGGACTTTCTTATTGACGATGAAACACAGAAATTACATCGGAATTAAATAGAAAAGGCACAATGCCGACATACGTACAAGAAGACTGACTCTTCCTACTGTCTATGTTTTGAATCATTCCTGTGACACTAGTATTGGATTCCGATGCTTTACTTCAGGTATACTGTATCCCTCTGACCTTCTCATTGATGATGAAACACAGAAATTGCATCGGAATTAAATACAAAAGACACAATGCCGACTTAAGTACAAGAAGACTGACTCTTCCTACTGTCTATGCTTTGAACCATTCCTGTGGAACTAGCTATGGATTCCGATGCTTCACTTCAGGTTTACTGTATCTCTCTGACCTTCTTATTGACGATGAAACACAGAAATTGCATCGAAATTAAATACAAAAGGCACAATGCCGACTTAAGTACAAGAAGACTGACTCTTCTTACTGTCTATGTTTTGAACCATTCCATTGACACTAGTTACAGATTCCGATGCTTCACTCCAGGTTTACTGTATCCCATGGACCTTGTTATTGACGATGAAACACAGAAATTGCATCAGAATTAAATAGAAAAGGTACAATGCCGACTTAAGTGCAAGAAGACTGACTCTTCTTACTGACTAACTAGTGTCACAGGAATGGTCAAAACATATAGATTCCGATGCTTCACCTCAGGTTTACTGTAAGCCTTGGACCTTCTTATAGATGATGAAACACAGAAATTGCATCGGAATTAAATACAAAAGTCTAAATGCCGACTTATGTACACGAAGACTGACTCTTCTTACTGTCTATGTTTGAACCATTCCTGTGACACTAGTTATAGATTCCGATGATACACTCCAGGTTTACTGTATCCCTTGGACCTTCTTATTGACGATGAAACACAGAAATTTCATCGGAATTAAATACAAAAGGCACAACGACGACTTAAGAACAAGAAGACTGACTCTTCTTACTGACTTTGTTTTGAACCATTCCTGTGACACTAGTTATAGATTCTGATGCTTCACTTCAGGTTTATTGTATCCCTCTGACCTTCTTATTGACGATGAAACACAGAAATTGCATCGGAATTAAATAGAAAAGGCACAATGCCGACTTAAGTACAAGAAGACTGACTCTTCTTACTGTCTATGTTTGAACCATTCCTGTGACACTAGTTATAGATTCCGATGCTTCACTCCAGATTTACTGTATCCATCTGACCTTCTTATTGACGATGCAAAACAGAAATTGCATCGGAATTAAATAGAAAAGGCACAAAGTCGACTTAAGTACAAGAAGTCTGACTCTTCTTACTGTCTATGTTTGAACCATTCCTGTGACACTAGTTATAGATTCCGATGCTTCACTCCAGGTTTACTGTATCCCTTGGACCTTCTTATTGACGATGAATAACAGAAATTGCATCGGAATTAAATACAAAAGGCACAATCCCGACTTAAGTTCAAGAAGACTGACTCTTCTTGCTGTCTATGTTTTGAACCACTACTGTGACTCTAGTTATAGATTCCGATGCTTCACTTCAGGTTTACTGTATCCCTTGGACCTTCTTATTGACGATTAAACACAGAAATTGCATCGGAATTAAATACAAAAGGCTCAATGCCGACTTAAGGACAAGAAGACTGACTGTTCTTGCTGACTTTGTTTTGAACCATTCCTGTGACACTAGTTATAAATTCCGATGCTTCACTTCAGGTTTACTGTATCCCTTGGACCGTCTTATTGACGATGAAACATAGAAATTGCATCGGAATTAAATACAAAAGGCACAATGCAGAATTAAGTACAAGAAGTCTTACTCTTCCTACTGTCTATGTTTTGAACCATTCCTGTGACATTAGTTTTGGATTCCGATGCTTCACATCATATTTATTGTATCCCACTGACCTTCTTATGGTCGATGAAACACAGAAATTGCATCGGCATTAAATACAAAAGGCACAATGCCGACTTAAGTTTAAGGAGACTGATTCTTCCTACTGTCTATGTTTTGAACCATTCCTGTGATGCTAGTTATAGATTCCGATGCTTCTCTTCAGGTTTTCTGTATCCCTTTGACATTATTGCCGATGAAACACAGAAATAGGATCGGAATTAAATACAAAAGGCACAATGCCGACTTAAGGACAAGGAGACTGACTCTTCTTACTGACTATGTTTTGAACCATTCCTGTGACACTAGTTATAAATTCCGATGCTTCACTTCAGGTATACTGTTTCCCGTGGACCTTCTTTTTGACGATGAAACGCAGAAATTGCATCGGAATTAAATACAAAAGGCAAAATGCCGACTTAAGTACAAGAAGACCGACTCTTCTACTGTCTATGTTTTGAACCATTTCTGTGACACTAGTTATAGATTCCGATGCTTCACTTCAGGTTTTCTGTAACCCTTGCGACTTCTTATTGACGATGAATCACAGAAATTGCATCGGAATTAATTAGAAAAGGCACAATGCCGAGTAAAGTACAAGAAGACTGACTCTTCTTACTGACTACGTTTTGAACCATTCCTGTGACACTAGTTATAGATTCCGATGCTTCACTTCAGGTTTACTGTATACCTTGGACCTTCTTATTGACGATGAAACACAGAAATTGCATCGAAATTAAATAGAAAAGGTACAATAACGATTTAAGTACAAGAAGACTGGCTCTTCTTACTGACTATGTTTTGAACCATTCCTGTGACACTAGTTACAGATTCCAATGCTTCACTTCAGGTTTACTGTATACCTTGGACCTTCTTATTGACGATGAAACACAGAAATTACATCGGAATTAAATACAAAAGGCACAATGCCGACTTACGTACAAGAAGACTGACTCTTCCTACTGTCTATGTTTTGTACCATTCCTGTGACACTAGTATTGGATTCCGATGCTTTACTTCAGGTATACTGTATCCCTCTGACCTTCTCATTGATGATGAGACACAGAAATTGCATCGGAATTAAATACAAAAGACACAATGCCGGCTTAAGTACATGAAGACCGACTCTTCCTACTGACTATGATTTGAACCATTCCTGTGACACTAGTTATAGATTCCGAGCTTCACTTGAGGTTTACTGTATCCCTTGGACCTTCTTATTGACGATGAAACTCAGAAATTGCATCGGACATAAATACAAATAGCACAATGCTGACTTAAGTACAAGAATACTGACACATCTTACTGTCTATGGTTTGAACCGACCCTGTGGCACTACTTATAGATTCCGATGCATCACTCCAGGTTTACTGTATCCCTTGGACCTTCTTATTGACGATGAAACACAGAATTTGCATCAGAATTAAATACAAAAGGGACAATGCTGACTTAAGTACAAGAAGACTGAATCATCTTACTGACTATGTTTGAACCATTCCTGTGACACTAGTTACGGATTCCGCTGCTTCACTTCTGGTTTACTGTATCCCTCTGACCTTCTTATTGACGATGAAACACAGAAATTGCATCGGAATTAAATACAAAGAGCACAATGCCGACTTAAGTACACGAAGACTGACTCTTCTTACTGCCTATGTTTTGAACCTTTCCTGTAACACTAGTTATAGATTCCGATGCTTCACTTCAGGTTTACTGTATCCCTCTGACCTTCTTATTGATGGTGAAACACAAAATTGCATCGGAATTAAATACAAAAGACACAATGCCGAATTAAGTACAAGAAGACTGACTCTTCCTACTGTCTATGATTTGAACCATTCCTGTGACACTAGCTATAGATTCCGATGCTTCACTTCAGGTTTACTGTATCCCTCTGACCTTCTTAATGACGATGAAACACAGAAATTGCATCGAAATTAAATACAAAAGGCACAATGCCGACTTAAGTACAAGAAGACTGATTCTTTTTACTGTCTATGTATTGAACCATTCCATTGACACTAGTTATTGATTCCGATGCTTCACCTCAGGTTTACTGTAAACCTTGGACCTTCTTATTGACGATGAAACACAGAAATTGCATCGGAATTAAATACAAAAGGCTAAATGCCGACTTATGTACACGAAGACTGACTCTTCTTACTGTCTATGTTTTGAACCATTCCTGTGACACTAGTTATAGATTCCGATGACACACTCCAGGTTTACTGTATCCCTTGGACCTTCTTATTGACTATGAAACACAGAAATTTCATCGGAATTAAATACAAAAGGCACAATGCCGACTTAAGGACAAGAAGACTGACTCTTCTTACTGCCTTTGTTTTGAACCATTCCTGTGACACTAGTCATAGATTCTGTTGCTTCACGTCAGGTTTATTGTATCCCTCTGACCTTCTTATTGACGATGAAACACAGAAATTGCATAGGAATTAAATACAAAAGGCACAATGCCGACTTAAGTACAAGAAGACTAACTCTTCCTACTGTCTATGTATGGACCCATTCCTGTGACACTAGTTATAGATTCCGATGCTACACTTCCGGTTTACTGTATCCCTCTGACCTTCTTATGACGACGAAACACAGAAATTGCATCGGAATTAAATACAAAAGGCAAAATGCCGACTTAAGTACATGAAGACTGACTCTTCTTAGTGTCTATGTTTGAACCATTCCTGTGACACTAGTTATAGATTCCGATGCTTCACTTCAGGTTTACTGTATCCCTCTGACCTTCTTATTGACGGTGAAGCACAGAAATTGCATCGGAATTCAATACGAAAGGCACAATGCCGAATTAAGTACAAGAAGACTGGGTCTTCTTACTGACTATGTTTTGAACCATTCCTGTGACACTAGTTATAGATTCCGATGCTTCACTTCAGGTTTACTGTATCCCTTGTACCATCTTATTGACGATGAAACACAGAAATTGCATCGGAATTAAACACAAAAGGCACAATGCCGACTTAAGTACATGAAGACCGACTCTTCTTATTGACAATGATTTGAACCATTCCTGTGACACTAGTTATAGATTCCGATGCTTCACTTCAGGTATACTGTATCCCTTGGACATTCTTATTGACGATGAAACTTAGAAATTGCATCGGAATTAAATACAAAAGGCACAATGCCGACTTAAGGACAAGAAGAATGACTCTTCTTACTGACATTGCTTTGATCCATTAGTGTGACACTAGTTATAGATTCCGATGCTTAACTTCCGGTTTACTGTATCGCTTGGACCTACTTATTGACGATGAAACACAGAAGTTGCATCGGAGTTAAGTACAAAAGGCACAATGCCGACTTAGGTACAAGAAGACTGATTCCTCTTACTGACTATGTTTTGAACCATTCCTGTGACACTAGTTATAGATTCCGCAGCTTCACTTCAGGTTTACTGTATAACTTGGACCTTCTTAATGACGATGAAACACAGAAATTGCATCTGAATTAAATACAAATGGCACAGTGCCGGCTAAAGTACAAGAACACTGACTCCTCCTACTGTCTATGCTTTGAACCATTCCTGTGACGCTAGTTATAGATTCCGATGCTTCACTTCAGGTTTACTGTATCCCTTGGACCTTCTTATTGACGATAAAACACAGAAATTGCATCGGAATTAAATACAAAAGGCACAATGCCGACTTAAGTACAAGAAGACTGACTCTTCCTACTGTCTATGTTTTGAACCATTCCTGTGACACTAGTTGTAGATTCCGATGCTTCACTTTAGGATTACTGTATCCCTCTGACCTTAATGCCGATGAAACACAGAAATTGCATCGGAATTAAATACAAAAGGCACAATGCCGCCTTAAGGACAAGAAGACTGACTCTTCTTACTGACTATGTTTTGAACCATTCCTGTGACACTTGTTATAGATTCCGATGCTTCACTTCAGGTTTACTGTTTCCCTTGGACCTTTTTATTGACGATGAAACACAGAAATTGCATCGGAATTAAATACAAAATTCACAAAGCCGACTTAATAACAAGAAGACTGACTCTTCTTACTGACTATGTTTTGAACCATTCCTGTGACACTACTTATAGATTCCGATGCTTCACTTCAGGATTACTGTATCCCTTGGACATTCTTCTTGACGATGAAACACAGCAATTGCTTCGGAATTAAATACAAAAGGCAAAATGTCGACTTAAGTACACGAAGACTGACTCTTCTTACTGTCTATGTTTTGAACCATGCCTGTGACACTAGTTATAGATTCCGATGCTCCACTCCAGGTATACTGTATCCCTTGGACCTTCTTATTGACGATGAAACACAGAAATTGCATCGGAATTAAATACAAAGGCACAATGCCGACTTAAGTACAAGAAGACTGACTCTTCTTACTGACTATATTTTGAACTATTCCTGTGAAACTAGTTTTGATTCCGATGCTTCACTTCAGGTTTACTGTATCCCTCTGACCTTATTATTGACGATGAAACACAGAAATTGCATCGGAATTAAATACAAAAGGCACAATGCCGATTCCAGTACAAGAAAACTCAATCTTCTTACTGGTTATGTTTTGAACCATTGCTGTGACACTAGTTATAGATTCCGATGCTTCACTTCAGGTTTACTGTATCAGTCTGACCTTATTGCCGGTGAAACACAGAAATTGCATCGGAATTAAATACAAAGGGCACAATGCCGACTTAAGGACAAGAAAACTGACTCTTCTTACTCTCTATAATTCGAACCATTCCAGTGATACTAGTTATAGATTCCGATGCTTCTCTTCAGGTTTACTGAATCCCTCTGACCTTCTTATTGACGATGAAACACAGAAATTGCATTGGTATTAAATGGAAAAGGCACAATGCCGACTTATGTACAAGAAGACTGACTCTTCTTACTGTCTATGTTTTGAACCAATCCTGTGACACTAGTTGTAGATTCCGATGCTTCACTTGAGGTTTACTGTATCCCTTGGACCATCTTATTGACGATGAAACACAGAAATTGCATCGGAATTAAATACATAAAGCACAATGCCGACTTAAGTACAAGAACACTGACTCTTCCTACTGTCTATGTTTTGAACCATTCCTGTGACACTAGTTATAGATTCCGATGCTTCACTTCAGGTTTACTGTATCCCTTGTACTTTCTTATTGACGATGAAACACAGAAATTGCATCGGAATTAAATACAAAAGGCACATTGCCGACTTAAGTACATGAAGACCGACTCTTCTTATTGACAATGATTTGAACCATTCCTGTGACACTAGTTATAGATTCCGATGCTTCACTTCAGGTTTACTTTATCCCTTGGACATTCTTATTGAGGTGAAACACAGAAATTGCATCGGAATTAAATACAAAAGGCACAATGCCGACTTAAGTACAAGAAGACTGTCTCTTCTTACTGTCTATGTTTTGAACCAATCCTGTGACACTACTTATAGATTCCGATGCTTCACTTCAGGTTTACTGTATCCCTTGGACCTGCTTATTGACGATGAACACAGAAATTGCATGAGAATTAAATACAAAAGGCACAATGCCGACTTAAGTACAAGAACACTGACTCTTCCTACTGTCTATGTTTTGAACCATTCCTGTGACACTAGTTATACACTCCTGGAAATTGAAATAAGAACATCGTGAATTCATTGTCCCAGGAAGGGGAAACTTTATTAACACATTCCTGGGGTCAGATACATCACATGATCACACTGAGAGAACCGCAGGCACATAGACACAGGCAACAGAGCATGCACAATGTCGGCACTAGTACAGTGTATATCCACCTTTCGCAGCAATGCAGGCTGCTATTCCCCCATGGAGACGATCGTAGAGATGCTGGATGAAGTCCTGTGGAACGGCTTGCCGTGCCATTTCCACCTGGCGCCTCAGTTGGACCAGCATTCGTGCTGGACGTGCAGGCTGCGTGAGACGACGCTTCATCCAGTCCCAAACATGCTCAATGGGGGACAGATCCGGAGATCTTGCTGGCCAGGGTAGTTGACTTACACCTTCTAGAGCACGTTGTGTGGCACGGGATACATGCGGACGTGCATTGTCCTGTTGGAACAGCAAGTTCCCTTGCCGGTCTAGGAATGGTAGAACGATGGGTTCGATGACGGTTTGGATGTACCGTGCACTATTCAGTGTCTCCTCAACGATCACCAGTGGTGTACGGCCAGTGTAGGAGATCGCTCCCCACACCATGATGCCGGGTGTTGGCCCTGTGTGCCTCGGTCGTATGCAGTACTGATTGTGGCGCTCACCTGCACGGCGCCAAACACGCATACTACCATCATTGGCACCAAGGCAGAAGCGACTCTCATCGCTGAAGACGACACGTCTCCATTCGTCCCTCCATTCACGCCTGTCGCGACACCAGTGGAGGCGGGCTGCACGATGTTGTGGCGTGAGCGGAAGACGGCCTAACGGTGTGCGGGACCGTAGACCAGCTTCATGGAGACGGTTGCGAATGGTCCTCGCCGATACCCCAGGAGCAACAGTGTCCCTAATTTGCTGGGAAGTGGCGGTGCGGTCCCCTACGGCACTGCGAAGGATCCTACGGTCTTGGCGTGCATCCGTGCGTCGCTGCGGTCAGGTCCCAGGTCGACGGTCACGTGCACCTTCCGCCGACCACTGGCGACAACATCGATGTACTGTGGAGACCTCACGCCCCACGTGTTGAGCAATTCGGCGGTACGTCCACCCGGCCTCCCGCATGCCCACTATACGCCCTCGCTCAAAGTCCGTCAACTGCACATACGGTTCACGTCCACGCTGTCGCGGCATGCTACCAATGTTAACGACTGCGATGGAGCTCCGTATGCCACGGCAAACTGGCTGACACTGACGGCAGCGGTGCACAAATGCTGCGCAGCTAGCGCCATTCGACGGCCAACACCGCGGTTCCTGGTGTGTCCGCTGTGCCGTGCGTGTGATCATTGCTTGTACAGCCCTCTCGCAGTGTCCGGAGCAAGTATGGTGGGTCTGACACACCGGTGTCAAGGTGTTCTTTTTTCCATTTCCAGGAGTGTAGATTCCGATGCTTCACTTCAGGTTTACTGTATCCCTTGTACTTTCTTATTGACGATGAAACACAGAAATTGCATCGGAATTAAATACAAAAGGCACATTGCCGACTTAAGTACATGGAGACCTACTCTTCTTACTGACTATGTTCTGAACCATTCCTGTGACACCAGTTATAGATTCCGATGCTTCACTTCAGGTTTACTGTATACCTTGGACTATCGTATTGACGATGAAACACAGAAATTGCATCGGAATTAAATACAAAAGGCACAATGCCGACTTAAGTACAAGAAGACTGACTCTTCCTACTGTCTATGATTTGAACCATTCCTGTGACACTAGTTATAGATTCCAAAGCTTAACTTCAGGTTTACTGTATCCCTTGGTCCTTCTTATTGACGATGAAACACAGAAATTGCATCAGAATTAAATACAATAGCCACAATGCCGACTTAAGTATAAGAAAACTGACTCTTCCTACTGTCTATGTTTTGATCCATTTCTGTGACACTAGTTATAGAGTCCGATGCTTCACTTCAGGTTTACTGTATCCCTTGGACCTTCTTATTGACGATGAATCACAGAAATTGCATCGGATTAAATACAAAAGGCACAATACCGACTTAAGTACAAGAAGACTGACTCTTCTTACTGTCTATATTTCGAACCATTCCAGTGACACTAGTTATGGATTCCGATGCTTCTCTTCAGGTTTACTGTATCCCTTATACCTTCTTATTGACGATGAAACACAGAAATTGCATCGGAATTAAATACAAAAGGCACAATGCCGACTTAAGGACAAGAAGACTGACTCTTCTTACTGACTATGCTTTGAACCATTCCTGTGACACTAGTTATAGGTTCCGATGCTTCACTTCCGGTTTACTGTATCCCTCTGACCTTCTTATTGACGATGAAACACAGAAATTGCATCGGAATTAAATACAAATGGCACAATGCCGACTTATGTACATGAAGACCGACTCTTCTTATTGACAATGATTTGAACCATTCCTGTGACACTAGTTATAGATTCCGATGCTTAACTTCCGGTTTACTGTATCGCTTGGACCTACTTATTGACGATGAAACACAGAAGTTGCATCGGAGTTAAATACAAAAGGCACAATGCCGACTTAGGTACAAGAAGACTGATTCCTCTTACTGACTATGTTTTGAACCATTCCTGTGACACTAGTTATTGATTCCGCTGCTTCACTTCAGGTTTACTGTATAACTTGGACCTTCTTATTGACGATGAAACACAGAAATTGCATCGGAATTAAATACAAATGGCACAGTGCCGACTAAAGTACAAGAACACTGACTCTTCTTACTGTCTATGTTTTGAACCATTCCTGTGACACTAGTTACAGATTCCGATGCTTCACTCCATGTTTACTGTATCCCTTGGACCTTCTTATTGACGATGAATCACAGAAATTGCATCGGAATTAAATACAAAAGGCACAATGCCGACTTAAGTACAAGAAGATTGACTGTTCTTACTGACTATGCTTTGAACCATTCCTGTGACACTAGTTATGGATTCCGATGCTTCAATTCATGTTTACTGTATCCCTCTGACCTTCTTATTGACGATGAAACACAGAAATTGCATCGGAATTAAATACAAAAGGCACAATGCCGACTTAAGTACAAGAAGACTGACTCTTCCTACTGTCTATGTTTTGAACCGTTCCTGTGACATTAGTTGTAGATTCCGATGCTTCACTTTAGGACTACTGTATCCCTCTGACCTTAATGCCGATGAATCACAGAAATTGCATCGGAATTAAATACAAAAGGCACAATGCCGCCTTAAGGACAAGAAGACTGACTCTTCTTACTGACTATGTTTTGAACCATTCCTGTGACACTAGTTATAGATTCCGATGCTTCACTTCAGGTTTACTGTTTCCCTTGGACCTTCTTATTGACGATGAAACACAGAAATTGCATCGGAATTAAATACAAAATTCACAAAGCCGACTTAATAACAAGAAGACTGACTCTTCTTACTGACTATGTTTTGAACCATTCCTGTGACACTACTTATAGATTCCGATGCTTCACTTCAGGTTTACTGTATCCCTTGGACATTCTTCTTGACGAAGAAACACAGCAATTGCTTCGGAATTAAATACAAAAGGCAAAATGTCGACTTAAGTACACGAAGACTGACTCTACTTACTGTCTATGTTTTGAACCATGCCTGTGACACTAGTTATAGGTTCCGACGCTCCACTCCACGTATACTGTATCCCTTGGACCTTCTTATTGACGATGAAACACAGAAATTGCATCGGAATTAAATACAAAGGCACAATGCCGACTTAAGTACAAGAAGACTGACTCTTCTTACTGACTATATTTTGAACTATTCCTGTGAAACTAGTTTTGATTCCGATGCTTCACTTCAGGTTTAGTGTATCCCTCTGACCTTATTATTGACGATGAAACACAGAAATTGCATCGGAATTAAATACAAAAGGCACAATGCCGATTCCAGTACAAGAAAACTCAATCTTCTTACTGTCTATGTTTTGAACCATTCCTGTGACACTAGTTATAGATTCCGATGACACACTCCAGGTTTACTGTATCCCTAGGACCTTCTTATTGACTATGAAACACAGAAATTTCATCGGAATTAAATACAAAAGGCACAATGCCGACTTAAGGACAAGAAGACTGACTCTTCTTACTGCCTTTGTTTTGAACCATTCCTGTGACACTAGTCATAGATTCTGATGCTTCACGTCAGGTTTATTGTATCCCTCTGACCTTCTTATTGACGATGAAAGACAGAAATTGCATAGGAATTAAATACAAAAGGCACAATGCCGACTTAAGTACAAGATGACTAACTCTTCCTACTGTCTATGTTTTGAACCATTCCTGTGACACTAGTTATAGATTCCGATGCTTCACTTCCGGTTTACTGTATCCCTCTGACCTTCTTATGACGACGAAACACAGAAATTGCATCGGAATTAAATACAAAAGGCAAAATGCCGACTTAAGTACATGAAGACTGACTCTTCTTAGTGTCTATGTTTGAACCATTCCTGTGACACTAGTTATAGATTCCGATGCTTCACTTCAGGTTTACTGTATCCCTCTGACCTTCTTATTGACGGTGAAGCACAGAAATTGCATCGGAATTCAATACGAAAGGCACAATGCCGAATTAAGTACAAGAAGACTGGGTCTTCTTACTGACTATGTTTTGAACCATTCCTGTGACACTAGTTATAGATTCCGATGCTTCACTTCAGGTTTACTGTATCCCTTGTACCATCTTATTGACGATGAAACACAGAAATTGCATCGGAATTAAACACAAAAGGCACAATGCCGACTTAAGTACATGAAGACCGACTCTTCTTATTGACAATGATTTGAACCATTCCTGTGACACTAGTTATAGATTCCGATGCTTCACTTCAGGTTTACTGTATCCCTTGGACATTCTTATTGACGATGAAACACAGAAATTGCATCCGAATTAAATACAAAAGGCACAATGCCGACTTAAGGACAAGAAGAATGACTCTTCTTACTGACATTGTTTTGATCCATTAGTGTGACACTAGTTATAGATTCCGATGCTTAACTTCCGGTTTACTGTATCGCTTGGACCTACTTATTGACGATGAAACACAGAAGTTGCATCGGAGTTAAATACAAAAGGCACAATGCCGACTTAGGTACAAGAAGACTGATTCCTCTTACTGACTATGTTTTGAACCATTCCTGTGACACTAGTTATAGATTCCGCAGCTTCACTTCAGGTTTACTGTATAACTTGGACCTTCTTATTGACGATGAAACACAGAAATTGCATCTGAATTAAATACAAATGGCACAGTGCCGGCTAAAGTACAAGAACACTGACTCCTCCTACTGTCTATGCTTTGAACCATTCCTGTGACGCTAGTTATAGATTCCGATGCTTCACTTCAGGTTTACTGTATCCCTTGGACCTTCTTATTGACGATAAAACACAGAAATTGCATCGGAGTTAAATACAAAAGGCACAATGCCGACTTAAGAACATGAAGACCGACTCTTCCTACTGACTGTGATTTGAACCATTCCTGTGACACAAATTATAGATTCCGATGCTTCACTTCAAGATTACTGTATCCCTTGGACATTCTTATTGACGATGAAACACAGAAATTGCATCGGAATTAAATACAAAAGGCACAATGCCGACTTAAGGACAAGAAGAATGACTCTTCTTACTGACATTGTTTTGATCCATTAGTGTGACACTAGTTATAGATTCCGATGCTTAACTTCCGGTTTACTGTATCGCTTGGACCTACTTATTGACGATGAATCACAGACATTGCATCGGAATTAAATACAAAAGGCACAATGCCGACTTAAGTACAAGAAGACTGACTGTTCTTACTGACTGTGCTTTGAACCATTCCTGTGACACTAGTTATGGATTCCGATGCTTCACTTCATGTTTACCGTATCCCTCTGACCTTCTTATTGACGATGAAACACAGAAATTGCATCGGAATTAAATACAAAAGGCACAATGCCGACTTAAGTACAAGAAGACTGACTCTTCCTACTGTCTATGTTTTGAACCATTCCTGTGACACTAGTTGTAGATTCCGATGCTTCACTTTAGGATTACTGTATCCCTCTGACCTTAATGCCGATGAAACACAGAAATTGCATCGGAATTAAATACAAAAGGCACAATGCCGCCTTAAGGACAAGAAGACTGACTCTTCTTACTGACTATGTTTTGAACCATTCCTGTGACACTTGTTATAGATTCCGATGCTTCACTTCAGGTTTACTGTTTCCCTTGGACCTTTTTATTGACGATGAAACACAGAAATTGCATCGGAATTAAATACAAAATTCACAAAGCCGACTTAATAACAAGAAGACTGACTCTTCTTACTGACAATGTTTTGAACCATTCCTGTGACACTACTTATAGATTCCGATGCTTCACTTCAGGTTTACTGTATCCCTTGGACATTCTTCTTGACGATGAAACACAGCAATTGCTTCGGAATTAAATACAAAAGGCAAAATGTCGACTTAAGTACACGAAGACTGACTCTTCTTACTGTCTATGTTTTGAACCATGCCTGTGACACTAGTTATAGATTCCGATGCTCCACTCCAGGTATACTGTATCCCTTGGACCTTCTTATTGACGATGAAACACAGAAATTGCATCGGAATTAAATACAAAGGCACAATGCCGACTTAAGTACAAGAAGACTGACTCTTCTTACTGACTATATTTTGAACTATTCCTGTGAAACTAGTTTTGATTCCGATGCTTCACTTCAGGTTTACTGTATCCCTCTGACCTTATTATTGACGATGAAACACAGAAATTGCATCGGAATTAAATACAAAAGGCACAATGCCGATTCCAGTACAAGAAAACTCAATCTTCTTACTGGTTATGTTTTGAACCATTGCTGTGACACTAGTTATAGATTCCGATGCTTCACTTCAGGTTTACTGTATCAGTCTGACCTTATTGCCGGTGAAACACAGAAATTGCATCGGAATTAAATACAAAGGGCACAATGCCGACTTAAGGACAAGAAAACTGACTCTTCTTACTCTCTATAATTCGAACCATTCCTGTGACACTAGTTGTAGATTCCGATGCTTCACTTCAGGTTTACTGTATCCCTTGGATCATCTTATTGACGATCAAACACAGAAATTGCATCGGAATTAAATACATAAAGCACAATGCCGACTTAAGTACAAGAACACTGACTCTTCCTACTGTCTATGTTTTGAACCATTCCTGTGACACTAGTTATAGATTCCGATGCTTCACTTCAGGTTTACTGTATCCCTTGTACTTTCTTATTGACGATGAAACACAGAAATTGCATCGGAATTAAATACAAAAGGCACATTGCCGACTTAAGTACATGAAGACCGACTCTTCTTATTGACAATGATTTGAACCATTCCTGTGACACTAGTTATAGATTCCGATGCTTCACTTCAGGTTTACTTTATCCCTTGGACATTCTTATTGAGGTGAAACACAGAAATTGCATCGGAATTAAATACAAAAGGCACAATGCCGACTTAAGTACAAGAAGACTGTCTCTTCTTACTGTCTATGTTTTGAACCAATCCTGTGACACTACTTATAGATTCCGATGCTTCACTTCAGGTTTACTGTATCCCTTGGACCTTCTTATTGACGATGAACACAGAAATTGCATGAGAATTAAATACAAAAGGCACAATGCCGACTTAAGTACAAGAACACTGACTCTTCCTACTGTCTATGTTTTGAACCATTCGTGTGACACTAGTTATACACTCCTGGAAATTGAAATAAGAACATCGTGAATTCATTGTCCCAGGAAGGGGAAACTTTATTAACACATTCCTGGGGTCAGATACATCACATGATCACACTGACAGAACCGCAGGCACATAGACACAGGCAACAGAGCATGCCCAATGTCGGCACTAGTACAGTGTATATCCACCTTTCGCAGCAATGCAGGCTGCTATTCCCCCATGGAGACGATCGTAGAGATGCTGGATGAAGTCCTGTGGAACGGCTTGCCGTGCCATTTCCACCTGGCGCCTCAGTTGGACCAGCATTCGTGCTGGACGTGCAGGCTGCGTGAGACGACGCTTCATCCAGTCCCAAACATGCTCAATGGGGGACAGATCCGGAGATCTTGCTGGCCAGGGTAGTTGACTTACACCTTCTAGAGCACGTTGTGTGGCACGGGATACATGCGGACGTGCATTGTCCTGTTGGAACAGCAAGTTCCCTTGCCGGTCTAGGAATGGTAGAACGATGGGTTCGATGACGGTTTGGATGTACCGTGCACTATTCAGTGTCCCCTCAACGATCACCAGTGGTGTACGGCCAGTGTAGGAGATCGCTCCCCACACCATGATGCCGGGTGTTGGCCCTGTGTGCCTCGGTCGTATGCAGTACTGATTGTGGCGCTCACCTGCACGGCGCCAAACACGCATACTACCATCATTGGCACCAAGGCAGAAGCGACTCTCATCGCTGAAGACGACACGTCTCCATTCGTCCCTCCATTCACGCCTGTCGCGACACCAGTGGAGGCGGGCTGCACGATGTTGTGGCGTGAGCGGAAGACGGCCTAACGGTGTGCGGCACCGTAGCCCAGCTTCATGGAGACGGTTGCGAATGGTCCTCGCCGATACCCCAGGAGCAACAGTGTCCCTAATTTGCTGGGAAGTGGCGGTGCGGTCCCCTACGGCACTGCGAAGGATCCTACGGTCTTGGCGTGCATCCGTGCGTCGCTGCGGTCAGGTCCCAGGTCGACGGTCACGTGCACCTTCCGCCGACCACTGGCGACAACATCGATGTACTGTGGAGACCTCACGCCCCACGTGTTGAGCAATTCGGCGGTACGTCCACCCGGCCTCCCGCATGCCCACTATACGCCCTCGCTCAAAGTCCGTCAACTGCACATACGGTTCACGTCCACGCTGTCGCGGCATGCTACCAATGTTAACGACTGCGATGGAGCTCCGTATGCAACGGCAAACTGGCTGACACTGACGGCGGCGGTGCACAAATGCTGCGCAGCTAGCGCCATTCGACAGCCAACACCGCGGTTCCTGGTGTGTCCGCTGTGCCGTGCGTGTGATCATTGCTTGTACAGCCCTCTCGCAGTGTCCGGAGCAAGTATGGTGGGTCTGACACACCGGTGTCAAGGTGTTCTTTTTTCGATTTCCAGGAGTGTAGATTCCGATGCTTCACTTCAGGTTTACTGTATCCCTTGTACTTTCTTATTGACGATGAAACACAGAAATTGCATCGGAATTAAATACAAAAGGCACATTGCCGACTTAAGTACATGGAGACCTACTCTTCTTACTGACTATGTTCTGAACCATTCCTGTGACACTAGTTATAGATTCCGATGCTTCACTTCAGGTTTACTGTATACCTTGGACTATCTTATTGACGATGAAACACAGAAATTGCATCGGAATTAAATACAAAAGGCACAATGCCGACTTAAGTACAAGAAGACTGACTCTTCCTACTGTCTATGATTTGAACCATTCCTGTGACACTAGTTATAGATTCCAAAGCTTAACTTCAGGTTTACTGTATCCCTTGGTCCTTCTTATTGACGATGAAACACAGAAATTGCATCAGAATTAAATACAATAGCCACAATGCCGACTTAAGTATAAGAAAACTGACTCTTCCTACTGTCTATGTTTTGATCCATTTCTGTGACACTAGTTATAGAGTCCGATGCTTCACTTCAGGTTTACTATATCCCTTGGACCTTCTTATTGACGATGAATCACAGAAATTGCATCGGATTAAATACAAAAGGCACAATGCCGACTTAAGTACAAGAAGACTGACTCTTCTTACTGTCTATATTTCGAACCATTCCAGTGACACTAGTTATGGATTCCGATGCTTCTCTTCAGGTTTACTGTATCCCTTATACCTTCTTATTGACGATGAAACACAGAAATTGCATCGGAATTAAATACAAAAGGCACAATGCCGACTTAAGGACAAGAAGACTGACTCTTCTTACTGACTATGCTTTGAACCATTCCTGTGACACTAGTTATAGGTTCCGATGCTTCACTTCCGGTTTACTGTATCCCTCTGACCTTCTTATTGACGATGAAACACAGAAATTGCATCGGAATTAAATACAAATGGCACAATGCCGACTTATGTACATGAAGACCGACTCTTCTTATTGACAATGATTTGAACCATTCCTGTGACGCTAGTTATAGATTCCGATGCTTAACTTCCGGTTTACTGTATCGCTTGGACCTACTTATTGACGATGAAACACAGAAGTTGCATCGGAGTTAAATACAAAAGGCACAATGCCGACTTAGGTACAAGAAGACTGATTCCTCTTACTGACTATGTTTTGAACCATTCCTGTGACACTAGTTATTGATTCCGCTGCTTCACTTCAGGTTTACTGTATAACTTGGACCTTCTTATTGACGATGAAACACAGAAATTGCATCGGAATTAAATACAAATGGCACAGTGCCGACTAAAGTACAAGAACACTGACTCTTCCTACTGTCTATGTTTTGAACCATTCCTGTGACACTAGTTACAGATTCCGATGCTTCACTTCAGGTTTACTGTATCCCTTGGACCTTCTTATTGACGATAAAACACAGAAATTGCATCGGAGTTAAATACAAAAGGTACAATGCCGCCTTAAGTACATGAAGACCGACTCTTCCTACTGACTGTGATTTGAACCATTCCTGTGACACTAATTATAGATCCCGATGCTTCACTTCAAGATTACTGTATCCCTTGGACCATCTTATTGACGATGGAACACAGAAATTGCATCGGAAATAAATTCAAAGAGCACAATGCCGACTTCAGTACAAGAATACTGACTCCTCTTACTGTCTATGTTTTGAACCGTCCCTGTGACACTAGTTATAGATTTCGATGCTTCACTCCATGTTTACTGTATCCCTTGGACCTTCTTATTGACGATGAATCACAGACATTGCATCGGAATTAAATACAAAAGGCACAATGCCGACTTAAGTACAAGAAGACTGACTGTTCTTACTGACTATGCTTTGAACCATTCCTGTGACACTAGTTATGGATTCCGATGCTTCAATTCATGTTTACTGTATCCCTCTGACCTTCTTATTGACGATGAAACACAGAAATTGCATCGGAATTAAATACAAAAGGCACAATGCCGACTTAAGAAAAAGAAGACTGACTCTTCCTACTGTCTATGTTTTGAATCGTTCCTGTGACACTAGTTGTAGATTCCGATGCTTCACTTTAGGACTACTGTATCCCTCTGACCTTAATGCCGATGAATCACAGAAATTGCATCGGAATTAAATACAAAAGGCACAATGCCGCCTTAAGGACAAGAAGACTGACTCTTCTTACTGACTATGTTTTGAACCATTCCTGTGACACTAGTTATAGATTCCGATGCTTCACTTCAGGTTTACTGTTTCCCTTGGACCTTCTTATTGACGATGAAACACAGAAATTGCATCGGAATTAAATACAAAATTCACAAAGCCGACTTAATAACAAGAAGACTGACTCTTCTTACTGACTATGTTTTGAACCATTCCTGTGACACTACTTATAGATTCCGATGCTTCACTTCAGGTTTACTGTATCCCTTGGACATTCTTCTTGACGATGAAACACAGCAATTGCTTCGGAATTAAATACAAAAGGCAAAATGTCGACTTAAGTACACGAAGACTGACTCTACTTACTGTCTATGTTTTGAACCATGCCGGTGACACTAGTTATAGGTTCCGACGCTCCACTCCAGGTATACTGTATCCCTTGGACCTTCTTATTGACGATGAAACACAGAAATTGCATCGGAATTAAATACAAAGGCACAATGCCGACTTAAGTACAAGAAGACTGACTCTTCTTACTGACTATATTTTGAACTATTCCTGTGAAACTAGTTTTGATTCCGATGCTTCACTTCAGGTTTAGTGTATCCCTCTGACCTTATTATTGACGATGAAACACAGAAATTGCATCGGAATTAAATACAAAAGGCACAATGCCGATTCCAGTACAAGAAAACTCAATCTTCTTACTGTCTATGTTTTGAACCATTGCTGTGACACTAGTTATAGATTCCGATGCTTCACTTCAGGTTTACTGTATCAGTCTGACCTTATTGCCGATGAAACACAGAAATTGCATCGGAATTAAATACAAACGGCACAATGCCGACTTAAGGACAAGAAAACTGACTCCTCTTACTCTCTATATTTCGAACCATTCCAGTGATACTAGTTATAGATTCCGATGCTTCTCTTCAGGTTTACTGAATCCCTCTGACCTTCTTATTGACGATGAAACACACAAATTGCATCGGAATTAAATACAAAAGGCACAATGCCGAATAAGTACATGAAGACTGACTCTTCTTACTGACTATGTTTTGAACCAATCCTGTGACACTAGTTGTTGATTCCGATGCTTCACTTCAGGTTTACTGTATCCCTTGGATCTTCTTATTGACGATGAAACACAGAAATTGCTTCGGAATTAAATACATAAAGCACAATGCCGACTTAAGTACAAGAACACTCACTCTTCCTACTGTCTATGTTTTGAACCATTCCTGTGACACTAGTTATAGATTCCGATGCTTCACTTCAGGTTTACTGTATCCCTTGTACTTTCTTAATGACGATGAAACACAGAAATTGCATCGGAATTAAATACAAAAGGCACATTGCCGACTTAAGTACATGAAGACCGACTCTTCTTATTGACAATGATTTGAACCATTCTTGTGACACTAGTTATAGATTCCGATGCTTCACTTCAGGTTTACTGTATCCCTTGGACATTCTTATTGAGGTGAAACACAGAAATTTCATCGGAATTAAATACAAAAGGCACAATGCCGACTTAAGTACAAGAAGACTGACTCTTCTTACTGACTATGTTCTAAACCATTCCTGTGACACTAGTTATAGATTCCGATGCTTCACTTCAGGTTTACTGTATTCCTTGGACTATCTTATTGACGATGAAACACAGAAATTGCATCGGAATTAAATACAAAAGGCACAATGCCGACTTAAGTACAAGAAGACTGACTCTTCCTACTGTCTATGTTTCGAACCATTCCTGTGATACTAGTTATAGATTCCGATGCTTCACTTCAGGTTTACTGTATTCCTGGGTCCTTCTTATTGACGATGAAACACAGAAATTGCTTCAGAATTAAATACAAAAGGCACAATGCCGACTTAAGTATATGAAAAATGACTCTTCCTACTGTCTATGTTTTGATCCATTTCTGTGACACTAGTTATGGAGCCCGATGCTTCACTTCAGGTTTACTGTATCCCTTGCACCTTCTTATTGACGATGAATCACAGAAATTGCATCGGAATGAAATACAAAAGGCACAATGCCGACTTAAGTACAAGAAGACTGACTCTTCTTACTGTCTATATTTCGAACCATTCCAGTGACACTAGTTATAGATTCCGATGCTTCTCTTCAGGTTTACTGAATCCCTCTGACCTTCTTACTGACGATGAAACACAGAAATTGCATCGGTATTAAATAGAAAAGGCACAATGCCGACTTAAGTACAAGAAGACTGTCTCTTCTTACTATGTTTTGAACCAATCCTGTGACACTAGTTGTAGATTCCGATGCTTCACTTCAGGTTTACTGTGTCCCTTAGACCTTCTTATTGACGATGAAACACAGAAATTGCATCGGAATTAAATACAAAAGGCACAATGCCGACTTAAGGACAAGAAGACTGACTCTTCTTACTGACTATGCTTTGAACCATTCCTGTGACACTAGTTATAGGTTCCGATGCTTCACTTCCGGTTTACTGTATCCCTCTGACCTTCTTATTGACGATGAAACACAGATATTGCATCGGAATTAAATACAAATGGCACAATGCCGACTTATGTACATGAAGACCGCCTCTTCTTATTGACAATGATTTGAACCATTCCTGTGACACTAGTTATAGATTCCGATGCTTAACTTCCGGTTTACTGTATCGCTTGGACCTACATATTGACGATGAAACACAGAAGTTGCATCGGAGTTAAATACAAAAGGCACAATGCCGACTTAGGTACAAGAAGACTGATTCCTCTTACTGACTATGTTTTGAACCATTCCTGTGACACTAGTTATTGATTCCGCTGCTTCACTTCAGGTTTACTGTATAACTTGGACCTTCTTATTGACGATGAAACACAGAAATTGCATCGGAATTAAATACAAATGGCACAGTGCCGACTAAAGTACAAGAACACTGACTCTTCCTACTGTCTATGTTTTGAACCATTCCTGTGACACTAGTTACAGATTCCGATGCTTCACTTCAGGTTTACTGTATCCCTTGGACCTTCTTATTGACGATAAAACACAGAAATTGCATCGGAGTTAAATACAAAAGGTACAATGCCGCCTTAAGTACATGAAGACCGACTCTTCCTACTGACTGTGATTTGAGCCATTCCTGTGACACTAATTATAGATCCCGATGCTTCACTTCAAGATTACTGTATCCCTTGGACCATCTTATTGACGATGGAACACAGAAATTGCATCGGAAATAAATACAAAGAGCACAATGCCGACTTCAGTACAAGAATACTGACTCCTCTTACTGTCTATGTTTTGAACCGTCCCTGTGACACTAGTTATAGATTTCGATGCTTCACTCCATGTTTACTGTATCCCTTGGACCTTCTTATTGACGATGAATCACAGACATTGCATCGGAATTAAATACAAAAGGCACAATGCCGACTTAAGTACAAGAAGACTGACTGTTCTTGCTGACTATGCTTTGAACCATTCCTGTGACACTAGTTATGGATTCCGATGCTTCAATTCATGTTTACTGTATCCCTCTGACCTTCTTATTGACGATGAAACACAGAAATTGCATCGGAATTAAATACAAAAGGCACAATGCCGACTTAAGTACAAGAAGACTGACTCTTCCTACTGTCTATGTTTTGAACCGTTCCTGTGACACTAGTTGTAGATTCCGATGCTTCACTTTAGGACTACTGTATCCCTCTGACCTTAATGCCGATGAATCACAGAAATTGCATCGGAATTAAATACAAAAGGCACAATGCCGCCTTAAGGACAAGAAGACTGACTCTTCTTACTGACTATGTTTTGAACCATTCCTGTGACACTAGTTATAGATTCCGATGCTTCACTTCAGGTTTACTGTTTCCCTTGGACCTTCTTATTTACGATGAAACACAGAAATTGCATCGGAATTAAATACAAAATTCACAAAGCCGACTTAATAACAAGAAGACTGACTCTTCTTACTGACTATGTTTTGAACCATTCCTGTGACACTACTTATAGATTCCGATGCTTCACTTCAGGTTTACTGTATCCCTTGGACATTCTTCTTGACGATGAAACACAGCAATTGCTTCGGAATTAAATACAAAAGGCAAAATGCCGACTTAAGTACAAGAACACTGACTCTTCCTACTGTCTATGTT
This sequence comes from Schistocerca piceifrons, assembly GCF_021461385.2. Lineage (NCBI taxonomy): Eukaryota > Metazoa > Arthropoda > Insecta > Orthoptera > Acrididae > Schistocerca > Schistocerca piceifrons. The sequence goes on along the minus strand of NC_060146.1, from coordinate 3,604,558 downwards.
TTGAACCATTCCTGTGACCCTAGTTATACACTCCTGGAAATTGAAATAAGAACACCGTGAATTCATTGTCCCAGGAAGGGGAAACTTTATTGACACATTCCTGGGGTCAGATACATCACACGATCACACTGACAGAACCACAGGCACATAGACACAGGCAACAGAGCATGCACAATGTCGGCACTAGTACAGCGTATATCTACCTTTCGCAGCAATGCAGGCTGCTATTCTCCCATGGAGACGATCGTAGAGATGCTGGATGAAGTCCTGTGGAACGGCTTGCCGTGCCATTTCCACCTGGCGCCTCAGTTGGACCAGCATTCGTGCTGGACGTGCAGGCTGCGTGAGACGACGCTTCATCCAGTCCCAAACATGCTCAATGGGGGACAGATCCGGAGATCTTGCTGGCCAGGGTAGTTGACTTACACCTTCTAGAGCACGTTGTGTGGCACGGGATACATGCGGACGTGCATTGTCCTGTTGGAACAGCAAGTTCCCTTGCCGGTCTAGGAATGGTAGAACGATGGGTTCGATGACGGTTTGGATGTACCGTGCACTATTCAGTGTCCCCTCGACGATCACCAGTGGTGTACGGCCAGTGTAGGAGATCGCTCCCCACACCATGATGCCGGGTGTTGGCCCTGTGTGCCTCGGTCGTATGCAGTACTGATTGTGGCGCTCACCTGCACGGCGCCAAACACGCATACTACCATCATTGGCACCAAGGCAGAAGCGACTCTCATCGCTGAAGACGACACGTCTCCATTCGTCCCTCCATTCACGCCTGTCGCGACACCAGTGGAGGCGGGCTGCACGATGTTGTGGCGTGAGCGGAAGACGGCCTAACGGTGTGCGGGACCGTAGCCCAGCTTCATGGAGACGGTTGCGAATGGTCCTCGCCGATACCCCAGGAGCAACAGTGTCCCTAATTTGCTGGGAAGTGGCGGTGCGGTCCCCTACGGCACTGCGAAGGATCCTACGGTCTTGGCGTGCATCCGTGCGTCGCTGCGGTCCGGTCCCAGGTCGACGGTCACGTGCACCTTCCGCCGACCACTGGCGACAACATTGATGTACTGTGGAGACCTCACGCCCCACGTGTTGAGCAATTCGGCGGTACGTCCACCCGGCCTCCCGCATGCCCACTATACGCCCTCGCTCAAAGTCCGTCAACTGCACATACGGTTCACGTCCACGCTGTCGCGGCATGCTACCAATGTTAAAGACTGCGATGGAGCTCCGTATGCCACGGCAAACTGGCTGACACTGACGGCGGCGGTGCACAAATGCTGCGCAGCTAGCGCCATTCGACGGCCAACACCGCGGTTCCTGGTGTGTCCGCTGTGCCGTGCGTGTGATCATTGCTTGTACAGCCCTCTCGCAGTGTAAGGAGCAAGTATGGTGGGTCTGACACACCTGTGTCAATGTGTTCTTTTTTCCATTTCCAGGAGTGTAGATTCCGATGCTTCACTTCAGGTTTACTGTATCCCTTGTACTTTCTTATTGACGATGAAACACAGAAATTGCATCGGAATTAAATACAAAAGGCACATTGCCGACTTAAGTACATGGAGACCTACTCTTCTTATTGACAATGGTTTGCACCATTCCTGTGACACTAGTTATAGATTCCGATGTCTCACTTCAGGTTTACTGTATCCCTTGGACATTCTTATTGACGATGAAACACAGAAATTGCATCGGAATTAAATACAAAAGGCACAATGCCGACTTAAGTACAAGAAGACTGACTCTTCTTACTGACTATGTTCTGAACCATTCCTGTGACACTAGTTATAGATTCCGATGCTTCACTTCAGGTTTACTGTATACCTTGGACTATCTTATTGACGATGAAACACAGAAATTGCATCGGAATTAAATACAAAAGGCACAATGCCGACTTAAGTACAAGAAGATTGACTCTTCTTACTGACTATGTTCTGAACCATTCCTGTGACACTAGTTATAGATTCCGATGCTTCACTTCAGGTTTACTGTATACCTTGGACTATCTTATTGACGATGAAACACAGAAATTGCATCGGAATTAAATACAAAAGGCACAATGCCGACTTAAGTACAAGAAGACTGACTCTTCCTACTGTCTATGATTTGAACCATTCCTGTGACACTAGTTATAGATTCCAAAGCTTAACTTCAGGTTTACTGTATCCCTTGGTCCTTCTTATTGACGATGAAACACAGAAATTGCTTCAGAATGAAATACAATAGCCACAATGCCGACTTAAGTACAAGAAGACTGACACTTCTTACTGTCTATGTTTTGAACCAATCCTGTGACACTAGATGTATATTCCGATGCTTCACTTCAGGTATGCTGTATCCCTTGGACCTTCTTATTGCCGATGAAACACAGAAATTGCATCGAAATTGAATACAAAAGGCACAATGCCGACTTAAGTACAAGAAGACTGACTCTTCCTACTCTCTATGTTTTGAACCATTCCTATGACACTAGTTATAGATTCCGATGCTTCACTACAGTTTTACTGTATCCCTTGTACTTTCTTATTGACAATGAAACACAGAAATTGCATCGGAATTAAATACAAAAGGCACAATGCCGACTTCAGTACATGAAGACCGACTCTTCTTATTGACAATGATTTGAACCATTCCTGTGACACTAGTTATAGATTCCGATGCTTCACTACAGGTTTACTGTATCCCTTGGACATTCTTATTGACGATGAAACACAAAATTGCATCGGAATGAAATGCAAAAGGCACAATGCCGACTTACGGACAAGAAGACTGACTCTTCTTACTGACTATGATTTGAACCATTCCTGTGACACTAGTTATAGATTCCGATGCTTCACTTCAGGTTTACTGTATCCCTCTGACCTTCTTATTGACGGTGAAACACAGAAATTGCATCGGAATTTAATACGAAAGGCACAATGCCGATTTAAGTACAAGAAGACTGACTCTTCTTACTTTCTATGTTTTGAACCAATCCCGAGACACTAGTTGTATATTCCGATGCTTCACTTCAGGTTTACTGTATCCCTTGGACCTTCTTATTGACGATGAAACACAGAAATTGCATCGGAATTGAACACAAAAGGCACAATGCCAACTTAAGTGCAAGAACACAGACTCTTCCTACTGTCTATGTTTTGAACCATTCCTGTGACACTAGTTATAGATTGCGATGCTTCACTTCAGGTTTACTGTATCCCTTGTACTTTCTTATTGACGATGAAACACAGAAATTGCGTCTGAATTATATACATAAGGCACAATGCCGACTTAAGTACATGAAGACCGACTCTTCTTATTGACAATGATTTGACCCATTCCTGTACACTACTTATCAATTCCGATGCTTCACTTCAGGTGTACTGTATCTCTTGGACATTCTTATTGACGATGAAACACAGAAATTGCATCGGATTTAAATACAATAGCCACAATGCCGACTTAAGTACAGGAAGAATGACTCTGCCTACTGTCTATGGTTTGAACCTTTCCTGTGACACTAGCTTTAGATTCCGATGCTTCACTTTAGGTTTACTGTATCCCTCTGACCTTCTTATTGACGATGAAACACAGAAATTGCATCGCAATTAAATACAAAAGGCACAATGCCGACTAAAGTATATGAAGACTAACTCTTCCTACTGTCTATGTTTTGATCCATTTCTGTGACACTAGTTATAGAGTCCGATGCTTCACTTGAGGTTTACTGTATCCCTTGGACCTTCTTATTGACGATGAATCACAGAAATTGCAACGGAATGAAATACAAAAGGCACAATGCCGACTTAAGTACAAGAAGACTGACTCTTCTTACTGTCTATATTTTGAACCATTCAAGTGACACTAGTTATAGATTCCGATGCTTCACTTCAGGTTTACTGTAACCCTTGGACATTCTTATTGACGATGAAACACAGAAATTGCATCGAAATTAAATACAAAAGGCACAATGCCGACTTAAGTACAAGAAGATTAACTCTTCTTACTGTCTATGTTTTGAATCACTACTGTGACTCTAGTTATAGATTCCGATGCTTCACTCCAGGTTTACTGTATCCCTTGGACCTTCTTATTGACGATCAAACACAGAAATTGCATCGGAATTAAATACAAAAGGCACAATGCCGACTTAAGTACAAGAAGACTGACTCTTCTTACTGTCTATATTTGGAACCATTCCAGTGACACTAGTTATAGATTCCGATGCTTCACTTCAGGTTTACTGTATCCCTCTGACCTTCTTATTGACGGTGAAGCACAGAAATTGCATCGGAATTAAATACGAAAGGCACAATGCATAATTAAGTACAAGAAGACTGACTCTTCTTTATGACTATGCTTTTGAATCATTCCTGTGACACTAGTTATAGATTCCGATGCTTCACTTCAGGTTTACTGTATCCCTCTGACCTTCTTATTGACAGTAAAACACAGAAATTGCATCGGAATTTAATACGAAAGGCACAATGCCGACTAAAGCACATGAAGACTGACTCTTCTTACTGTCTATGTTTGTACCATTCCTGTGACACTAGTTATAGATTCCGATGCTTCACTTCAGGTTTGCTGTATCCCTCTGACCTTCTTATTGACAGTAAAACACAGAAATTGCATCGGAATTTAATACGAAAGGCACAATGCCGACTTAAGTACAAGAAGACTGACTCTTCTTACTGTCTATGTTTTGTACCAATCCTGTGACACTAGTTGTATATTCCCGTGCTTCACTTCAGGTTTACTGTATCCCTTGGACCTTCTTATTGACGATGAAACACAGAAATTGCATCGGTATTAAATAGAAAAGGCACAATGCCGATTTAAGTACAGGAAGACTGACTCTTCCTACTCTCTATGTTTTGAACCATTCCTATGACACTAGTTACAGATTCCGATGCTTCAATTCAGGTTTACTGTTTCCCTTGTACTTTCTTATTGACGATGAAACACAAAAATTGCATCGGAATTAAATAGAAAAGGCAAAATGCCGACTTAAGTACATGAAGACCGACTCTTCTTATTGACAATGATTTGAACCATTCCTGTGACACTAGTTATAGATTCCGATGCTTCACTACAGGTTTACTGTATCCTTTGGACATTCTTATTGACGATGAAACACAAAATTGCATCGGAATTAAATGCAAACGGCACAATGCCGACTTAAGGGCAAGAAGACTGACTCTTCTTATTGACTATGTTTTGAACCATTCCTGTGACACCAGTTATAGTTTCCGATGCTTCACTTCCGGTTTACTGTATCCCTCTGACCTTCTTATTGACGATGAAACACAGAAATTGCATAGGGATTAAATACAGAAGGCACAATGCCGACTTAAGTACATGAAGACTGACTTTTCTTACTGTCTATGTTTGTACCATTCCTGTGACACTAGTTATAGATTCCGATGCTTCACTTCAGGTTTGCTGTATCCCTCTGACCTTCTTATTGACAGTAAAACACCGAAATTGCATCGGAATTTAATACGAAAGGCACAATGCCGACTTAAGTACAAGAAGACTGACTCTTCTTACTGTCTATGTTTTGTACCAATCCTGTGACACTAGTTGTATATTCCCATGCTTCACTTCAGGTTTACTGTATCCCTTGGACCTTCTTATTGACGATGAAACACAGAACTTGTATCGCAATTAAACACAAAAGGCACAATGCCGACTTAAGTACAAGAACACTGACTCTTCCTACTGTCTATGATTTGAACCATTCCTTTGACACTAGTTATAGATTCCGATGCTTCACTTCATGTTTACTGTATCCCATGTACTTTCTTATTGACGATGAAACACAGAAATCGCATCGGAATTAAATACAAAAGGCACAATGCCGAGTTAAGGACAAGAAGACTTGCTCTTCTCAATGTCTATGTTTGAACCATTCCTGTGACACTAGTTATAGATTCCGATGCTTCACTTCAGGTTTACTGTATCCCTCTGGCCTTCATATTGACGGTGAAGCACAGAAATTGCATCGGTATTAAATACGAAAGGCACAATGCTCAATTAAGTACAAGAAGACTGACTCTTCTTTCTGAGTCTGTTTTAAACATTCCTGTGACACTAGTTATAGATTCCGATGCTTCACTTCAGGTTTACTGTATCCCTCTGACCTTCTTATTGACGATGAAACACAGAAATTGCATCGGTATTAACTAGAAAATGCACAATGCCGACTTAAGTACAAGAAAGCTGACTCTTCTTACTGTTTATGTTTTGAACCAATCCTGTGACACTAGTTGTAGATTCCGATGCTTCACTTCAGGTTTACTGTATCCCTTGGACGTTCTTATTGACGATGAAACACAAAATTGCATCGAAATTAAATGCAAAAGGCACAATGCCGGCTTAAGGACAAGAAGACTGACTCTTCTTACTGACTATGTTTTGAACAATTCCTGTGACACTAGTTATAGATTCCGATGCTTCACTTCCGGTTTACTGTATCCCTGTGACCATTTTATTGACGATGAAACACAGAAATTGCATCGGGATTAAATACAAAAGGCACAATGCCGATTTAAGTACATGAAGCCTGACTCTCCTTACTGTCTATGTTTCAACCATTCCTGTGACACTAGTTATAGATTCCGATGCTTCACTTCAGGCTTACTGTATCCCTCTGACCTTCATCTTGACGGTGAAACACAGAAATTGCATCGAAACTCAATACGAAAGACCCAATGCCGACTTAAGTACAAGAAGACTGACTCTTCTTACTGACTATGTTTTGAACAATTCCTGTGACATTAGTTGTAGATTCAGATGCTTCACTTCAGGTTTACTGTATCCCTTGGACCTTCTTATTCACGATGAGACACAGAAATTGCATCGGAATTAAATACAAAAGGCACAATGCCGACTTAAGTACAAGAAGACTGACTCTTCTACTGTCTATGTTTGGAACCATTTCTGTGACACTAGTTATTGAGTCCGATGCTTCACTTCAGGTTTACTGTATCCCTTGGGCCTTCTTATTGACGATGAATCACAGAAATTGCATCGGAATTAAATACAAAAGGCACAATGCCGACTTAAGTACAAGAAGACTGAATCTTCTTACTGTCTATAATTTGAACCATTCCAGAGACACTAGTTATAGATTCCGATGCAGCACTATAGGTTTATTGTATCCCTTGGACCTTGATATTGACGATGAAACACAGATATTGCATCGGAATTAAATAGAAAAGGCACAATGCCGACTTAAGTACAAGAAGAATGACTCTTCCTACTGACTATGTTTTGAACCATTCCTGTGACACTAGTTATAGATTCCGATGCTTCACTTCAGGGATACTGTATCCCTTGGACATTCTTACTGACGATGAAACACAGCAATTGCATCGGAATTAAATACAAAAGGCAAAATGCCGACTTAAGTACACGAAGACTGACTCTTTTTACTGTCTATGCTTTGAACCATTCCTGTGACACTAGTTATAGATTCCGATGCTTCACTCCAGGTATACTGTATCCCTTGGAACGTCTTATTGACGATGAAACACAGAAATTGCATAGGAATTAAATACAAAAGGCACAATGCCGACTTAAGGACAAGAAGACCGACTCTTCTTCCTGACTTTGTTTTGAACCATTCCGGTGACGGTAGTTATAGATTCCGAAGCTTCACTTCCGGTTTATTGTATCCCTCTGACCTTCTTATTGACGATGAAACACAGAAATTGCATTGGAATTAAATGCAAAAGGCACAATGTCGACTTAAGTACAAGAAGTCTGTTTCTTCTTACCGTCTATGTTTTGAACCATTCCAGTGACACTAGTTATAGATTCCGATGCTTCACTCCAGGTTTACTGTATCCCTTGGACCTTCATATTGACGATGAAACACAGAAATTGCATCATTATGAAATAGAAAAGGCACAATGCCAACTTAAGTACAAGAAGACTGACTCTTCTTACTGACTATGTTTTGAACCATTCCTGTGAAACTAGTTATAGATTCCGATGCTTCACTTCAGGTTTACTGTATACCTTGGACCTTCTTATTGACGATGAAACACAGAAATTGCATCGGAATTACATACAAAAGGCACAATGCCGACTTACGTACAAGAAGACTGGTTCTTCCTACTGTCTATGTTTTGAACCATTCCTGTGACACTAGTTTTGGATTCCGATGCTTCACTTCAGGTATACTGCATCCCTCTTACCTTCTTATTGACGATGAAACACAGATATTGCATCGGAATTAAATATAAAAGGCACAATACCGACTTAAGTACAAGAAGACTGACTCTTCCTACTGTCTATGTTTTGAACCATTGCTGTGACACTAGTTATAGATTCCGATGCTTCATTTCAGGTTTACTGTATCCCTCTGACCTTATTGCCGATGAAACACAGAAATTGCATCGGAATTAAATACGAAAGGCACAATGCTGACTTAAGGACAAGAAGACTGACTCTTCTTACTGACTATGTTTTGAACCATTCCTGTGACACTTGTTATGGATTCCGATGCTTCACTTCAGGTTTACTGTATCCCTCTGACCGTCTTATTGTCGATGAAACACAGAAATTGCATCGGAATTAAATACCAAAGCCACAATGCCGACTTATGTACATGAAGACTGACTCTTCGTACTGTCTATGTTTTGAACCATTCCTGTGACACTAGTTATAGATTCCGATGCTTCACTTCAGGTTTACTGTGTCCCTTGGTCCTTCTTATTGACGATGAAACACAGAAATTGCATCGGAATTAAATACAAAATGCACAATGCCAACTAAAGCATAAGAAGACTGACTCTTCCTACTGTCTATGTTTGATCCATTTCTGTGACACTAGTTATAGAGTCCGATGCTGATGCTTCACTTCAGGTTTACTGTATCGCTTGGACCTTCTTATTGACGATGATACACAGAAATTGCATCGGAATTAAATACAAAAGGCACAATGCCGATTTAAGTACATGAAGACCGACTCTTGTAGTGGGACGAAATTAAGCGTCACCCATCCACCAAAGTCAGCCCAGTTTGCAGGTGACTATAAGTTTAATTTAGTTTTGTTTATGTGTTTTCTTATTATTTATAATAGATGTGAATTATCTAAAAGTTTTGTATTTTTTTATGTGTTTCATGTACGGAGAGATCGGCGCAACGAACGGGGACAGCATCTTCGTTGCCGCGACCAGAGAGGAAATTGCTGGCCGCTATACGTCGCGGGTCGACAGCCAAGGAGCAACAGAAGATCCTGGAACCGAGTTGTTGCGTCGTGCTTCTAAAAATTAAAAATGAAGTTTTATACTCTTTTTGTACAACAATGACATCAAATAGAACTTAATCTTATTGAGATGTCAGTCACTGTCTGTCAACGCTCAAGTTCACATCTGTATGTGTAGGAAGCTAATAAAATAGTGTATGCTACTAAAGTTGAAACACTTGTCTTGAAGATTTATTTATGAAGAGTTATGTGAACGGATTAATAATATATTTGACAAGATTATTGATTCAGACAGCGTTGGCCGAAACTTTGAATCTAAAAAGTTTATTTAATGTGTGATTCTGATATCGATTAGATCAAGATAACGTGTGTCGATATAATTTTCTGAGGAGAAACAAACGAACTTTAAATTCGAAAAAGTTACGAAAACCAATTGGCCCAAGTGATGTAATTCTCTGCACACGACTCAACTGATGTTTTACAGTTTCGTTCAAGAACCATTCTATGACAATTTAAAAAGAATATGAATCATTTTTGAAGTGGGTTGTAACTGACGTAGGTGACGAAGTCTGCACATGGTCATACATATATCAAACTAAAAGCTAATCGCGTCGTTTACACCACACCGTGGCGACCTTAGAAACAGGACTTGTGTGCAACTAAGGCACACAGGTACGAAACGAAACATCAAGAGTCCTTCGGAAATCAACGCGAGTTTTCGTGGAGCCTTCACCAGCCAGCGGCGACTTCGCGGGTGTGGGCATCTGACGGAGTGCAGCCAAGCAGTACGGTCACGCAGTTGTTCCACGAGAAGGCGCATCTGTTGGGCAGCAGCTGAACGCTGCAAACCCCGACAACCTTTTTTCTCCCTAAACTAATAGGCCCAGTACGTCAGCTGCGGGGTGTTCCTCCGGCTGGTATTAGAGGTGTTGCTGAGGGCTTCGCCTGTCTACGGCGGTGCCGGGCGTGGTTGCAGCCAGCGACGTTTTCGGTGTTCGACTCAGCGTCCTGCCGGTTGCGGAAGCGGGGTCGCAGCATCTCAGCGGCTGCATCGACGGCTGTTACATCTGCAGCCCATAGCAGCACACTGATCATCGAGAACTACAAATTACAATATTAGTGTCCGGTGAGTTTGTTGCAAGTTGGAAGTGGAGTGTTGTACATAGGAAGTGTGCTTTTACAGGATTGTTGATTACAAGTTTGCGTGTGTAAATAGTTAATATCTTACAATAATGTCGGGAAGTGAAATGTCAGACGAAGAGCAATCTATGTCCGATAGGAGCATGAGAGCCCTTTTTAGGGCGATCGCTAAATTAAAACAGTCTAACGAAGAATCTACTGCTAGATTAAAAGAGGAACTTAAAGGGGAGCTAACAAAATCGACAGACAGGTTACAGGAACATCTTAATGAAACCAGTCGAGAATTAAGTGATAAAATAGAGTCTTCTAAAGTTGAAATGCAGGAAAAATTAGTAGGACTTAGTAATAAGATTGCTGATAATTGTAAAAGGTTAGAAGAACATATCCAGGAATCGCGCGAGGAAAAAGCTCGCATGCGACACGATATTACTGACTTATCCGAGAGACTAGATAGTGTCAATATCTTAGTTGTAAATGAAATACAGAAAAATAACGATATGTTACGAGATGAATTTTCTATGCAAACAGAAACTGTTCGCAGAGAATTATGGAAATCTATTAAAGAGGTCTCTACCAAACCTGTAGAGATTTCTTCAATAGATAATGTAGAATTAGAGACATTAACTCATCAAGTAGAAAAGGACCATACCGAAATCGAAAACATGAAATTTTTAATTACTGAAATATGCAGTAATCTTGGGACTGCCAAAGATAATAACATTGATGAAGGTACAGAGCGTTCACATCGTGAACACAGGGAAGAATCGATATTAGCTAGTCGCGTATCCAATACAGAAATGCGGATACAGGAAATTACTAAACGGTTACCGGAATTAGATAATAACGAGAACATTTCAGGTAGCAGAGGTAATAACATAATCAGAGACAACAGTCGCATCGAATTTGCTAGCTCGGACGACAACAATATGAATAAAGCAATCACGGCAAGCCAATCCGATGCAACTCCGTCTCTGCAATCTAAACAAAATCCGACTATTTCTCTCGCAGAATGTCTGGATGACATAACAACAAATTCAAATGTAGCAAGTCGATTTCCTGTATTCAAACCAGGAGGCGAACTGCACCCTATAATCTTTATAAAAGCTTTTGAAACATCATTATCTTCTAAATGGAGTAATGAAAAACGCATTCAATTTGTAATAGGACATTTAGAAGCAGAAGCTGCGGAATGGGCAGTACGGCATAGAAATGAATTCAGGGATTGGGATGATTTTGTTAAGCAATTTAAACAAAATTATTGGTCAAGAGGAAAACAACAACACTTAACTTTAGAGTTGTTAGCCCCTCCTCCATATTCTAAACGGTGGAGAGGTTATAGGAATTACTTCAAGTGGAATTTAAACCGTGCTAAATTAATTGAAAGTCATCTAATGCGAGTCCTAATTAGTGGATTACCGTATTACATAAAGGAAAGAAAAATGTTATTCTACGACTTATACAAAACCTTAATAATGGGGACGAAACAGTTAACACCCGGGGTGTGTGGTTATATTTTAACGACTTGTTGTATTGGAAAGCACAGAGGGAACACCAGAGATGGAAAATCTGCATTCCGAAAACTGTTGTGGATGAGTTAATTACTTATATTCATGAAGGTTACGGGCATTTTGGAATTCATAAATGTATTAAACATCTAATGAAGTATTATTATTTCAAAAAATATGTCACGTATTGTGAGAAGTATTATTAGGGCTTGTGAAACCTGTCAAAAGGTTAAAGTTAATAACAAATCCAAGCGTTATAAATTATATGCTGTAATTCCTCGAGGTTTGTGGGATCTACTGTCATTAGATTTTTTCGGCCCTCTGCCTCGGAGTTCAGGAGGATTAACATATGTGTTTGTTGTAATGGAATGTTGGTCCAAACATGTGAAGCTATATACTTTGAAACGAGCGAATACAGCAAGCGTTATACGCTGCCTCACCCGAAATTACTTTGTTAACTGGGGCATTCCTAAACGACTTATGTCTGACAACGGTAGTGCCTTTATTAGTCAAAGATTTCAAGATATGATAAAACAATATGGAATCAAACATATCTTAATTTCGAAATATCACCCTCAAAGTAATTTAGTAGAAAGAGTCATGAAAGAATTAGGACGATTATGTAGAACTTATTGTGCGCATAAACATACTCGGTGGGCCAAACTAATGCCTGAATTCGAAAAGATATTAAATGAATTGCCTCACCTAACGACGGGATTATCACCTATAGAAATTTTAGGCAAACGAATTATAGGTGAGCCTTTACTAGCTGCTTTACCTTGGCCACCAGTAAATGAGATCCAACAATGCATTCCAGACGAAAAAGTTTGCGAACAGATTGTAAAAAATGCCGAACGGAGAATTAAAAGTTATAATCAACAGGCTATAGAACCCTCTTTTCAGGTAGGAGATCTTGTGTTAGTACGATCTCATCCTAAAAGTTCTAAGATCGATAAGGAATGTAGAAAATTCTTCTTTATCTTTGAAGGTCCATATGTTGTACATAAAATTGTACATCCCAAAGCATTACTTCTTATGGAACCTTCATCAGGTGTAATTAAAGGATTATATAGTGTTGATCAAATGAAACCCTTCATTCCTAAATAAGTTAATATTTAGTATATGTTACACACGGAAGAGCGTTCATAGTTTATACATGTGAAGTTTTTCGTGATAGTTACGTATTATTTTAAAGAATGAAACAGAAAGCTTAAACAAGTGTTCTACAATAATCTACTGGTACTTCAAAAAAAGAGAAAGATAACCAAAAGGGGGATTTATATGGAGGAAATTTTGCTCTTAGGTCTAAAGGAATTTTGCGTATTTTAAATTTACTCGGATAGTAGGAACCAAAGGGGATGGTTGATAGTTTTAGGGACCATGGGCGTCCAGAGCTATATGGCTCACGAGAACATAGCAGAGTGCCTTTAATAGAGGTTTGTAATAGTGTTAATATAGAACACACCAAACGGGGCTCTCTCGCTTGTTTCTCCTAAATAAATGGCCATTACCCAACAAGGTGTCCGAAGGTAAAGAAAGCCGTGCCGAGATTCTAAAGAAAGTTTTGCTTGATTTCTTCTTGACCTCAGGCATAAATAAGGCATTAGGGAAAAGAATGACGTAAAGTAAATAGTACTATTAGTTATTGTGAGAAACGTATTGGTAATATACATTCTTGGAAAGAATAACTCTAGTAAATAAATGAAACTATAACTAATCTATCACAATTTGAATGCTCTGTCCTAATGTACAACGTCAAAAAACGTACTAAATTAGTATTTATTAGCAACTATTAACTGAAGAGGAGCAATCTCCCTATATTCGGCTACGAATTACCATAATAGCACAATTAAGAGTAAATGACAAATAGTCACAACAATATCGTATTAAAAGGATTAAATCTATCTAAGAGCAAGGGCTCTAGGTTACGTAAAATGTGAGAAAAATGTATTAACAGTTAAATATTGTATATTGAAAAGTTTTAATTTCGGTTAAAACCTGACAAAATGAGCTTGTGGGTGGGGTATGTAGTGGGACGAAATTAAGCGTCACCCATCCACCAAAGTCAGCCCAGTTTGCAGGTGACTATAAGTTTAATTTAGTTTTGTTTATGTGTTTTCTTATTATTTATAATAGATGTGAATTATCTAAAAGTTTTGTATTTTTTTATGTGTTTCATGTACGGAGAGATCGGCGCAACGAACGGGGACAGCATCTTCGTTGCCGCGACCAGAGAGGAAATTGCTGGCCGCTATACGTCGCGGGTCGACAGCCAAGGAGCAACAGAAGATCCTGGAACCGAGTTGTTGCGTCGTGCTTCTAAAAATTAAAAATGAAGTTTTATACTCTTTTTGTACAACAATGACATCAAATAGAACTTAATCTTATTGAGATGTCAGTCACTGTCTGTCAACGCTCAAGTTCACATCTGTATGTGTAGGAAGCTAATAAAATAGTGTATGCTACTAAAGTTGAAACACTTGTCTTGAAGATTTATTTATGAAGAGTTATGTGAACGGATTAATAATATATTTGACAAGATTATTGATTCAGACAGCGTTGGCCGAAACTTTGAATCTAAAAAGTTTATTTAATGTGTGATTCTGATATCGATTAGATCAAGATAACGTGTGTCGATATAATTTTCTGAGGAGAAACAAACGAACTTTAAATTCGAAAAAGTTACGAAAACCAATTGGCCCAAGTGATGTAATTCTCTGCACACGACTCAACTGATGTTTTACAGTTTCGTTCAAGAACCATTCTATGACAATTTAAAAAGAATATGAATCATTTTTGAAGTGGGTTGTAACTGACGTAGGTGACGAAGTCTGCACATGGTCATACATATATCAAACGAAAAGCTAATCGCGTCGTTCACACCACACTCTTTTTTACACTAGTTATAGATTCCGATGCTTCACTTGTGGTTTACTGTATCCTTTGGACCTTCTCATTGACGATGAAACACAGAAATTGCATCGGAAATAAATACAAAAGGCACAATGCCGACTTAAGTACAACAAGACTGACTCTTCTTACTGTCTATGTTTCGAACCATTCCTGTGACAATAGTTATAGATTCCGATGCTTTACTCCAGGTTTACTGTATCCCTTGGACCATCTTATTGACGATGAAACACAGAAATTGCATCGGAATTAAATACAAAAGGCACAATGCCGACTTAAGGACAAGAAGACTGACTCTTCTTACTGACTATGTTTGAACCATTCCTGTGACACTAGTTATAGATTCCGATGCTTCACTCCAGGTTTACTGTATCCCTTGGACCTTCTTATTGACGATGAAACAAAGAAATTGCATCGGAATTAAATACAAAATGCACAATGCCGACTTAAGTACAAGAAGACAGACTCTTCGTACTGTCTATGCTTTTAACCATTCCTGTGACACTAGTTATAGATTCCGTTGCTTCACTTCAGGTTTACTGATTCCCTTGGACCTTCTGATTGACGATGAAACACAGAAATTGCATCGGAATTAAATACAAAAGGCACAATGCCGACTTAAGAATAAGAAGACTGACTCTTCCTACTGTCTATGTTTTGAACAATTTCTGTGACACTAGTTATAGAGTCCCAAAATTCACTTCAGGTTTACTGTATCGCTTGGACTTTCTTATTGACGATGAAACACAGAAATTGCATCGGAACTAAATACAAAAGGCACAATGCCGACTTAAGTACAAGAAGACTGACTCTTCTTACTGTCTATGTTTTGAACCATTACTGTGACTCTAGTTATAGATTCCGATACTTCACTTGAGGTTTACTGTATCCCCTGGACCTTCTTATTGGCGATGAAACACAGAAATTGCATCGGAATTAAATACATAAGGCACAATGCCGACTTAAGTACAAGAAGACTGACTCTTCTTACTGTCTATGATTTGAACGATTCCTGTGGCACTAGTTATAGATTCCGATGCTTCACTTCCGGTTAACTGTATCCCTCTGACTTTCTTATTGACGGTGAAACGCAGAAATTGCATCGGAATTAAATACAAAAGGCACAATGCTGACTTAAGTACAAGAAGACTGACTCTTCTTACTGTCGATATTTGAACCATTCATGTGACACTAGTTATAGATTCCGATGCTTCACTTCAGGTTTACTGTATCCCTTGTACTTTCTTATTGACGATGAAACACAGAAATTGCGTCTGAATTATATACAAAAGGCACAATGCCGACTTAAGTACATGAAGACCGACTCTTCTTATTGACAATGATTTGAACCATTCCTGTGACACTACTTATCGATTCCGATGCTTCACTTCAGAAGTACTGTATCTCTTGGACATTCTTATTGACGATGAAACACAGAAATTGCATCGGATTTAAATACAATAGCCACAATGCCGACTTAAGTACAGGAAGACTGACTCTTCCTACTGTCTATGTTTTGAACCATTCCTGTGACACTAGTTTTAGATTCCGATGCTTCACTTTAGGTTTACTGTATCCCTCTGACCTTCTTATTGACGATGAAACACAGAAATTGCATCGGAATTAAATACAAAAGGCACAATGCCGACTAAAGTATATGAAGACTAACTCTTCCTACTGTCTATGTTTTGATCCATTTCTGTGACACTAGTTATAGAGTCCGATGCTTCACTTGAGGTTTACTGTATCCCTTGGACCTTCCTATTGACGATGAATCACAGAAATTGCATCGGAATGAAATACAAAAGGCACAATGCCGACTTAAGTACAAGACGACTGACTCTTCTTACTGTCTATATTTTGAACCATTCAAGTGACACTAGTTATAGATTCCGATGCTTCACTTCAGGTTTACTGTAACCCTTGGACATTCTTATTGACGATGAAACACAGAAATTGCATCGGAATTAAATACAAAAGGCACAATGCCGACTTAAGTACAAGAAGATTAACTCTTCTTACTGTCTATGTTTTGAACCATTACTGTGACTCTAGTTATAGATTCCGATGCTTCACTCCAGGTTTACTGTATCCCTTGGACCTTCTTATTGACGATCAAACACAGAAATTGCATCGGAATTAAATACAAAAGGCACAATGCCGAATTAAGTACAAGAAGACTGACTCTTCTTACTGACTATATTTTGAACCATTCCAGTGACAGTAGTTATAGATTCCGATGCTTCACTTCAGGTTTACTGTATCCCTCTGACCTTCTTATTGACGGTGAAGCACAGAAATTGCATCGGAATTAAATACGAAAGGCACAATGCCCAATTAAGTACAAGAAGACTGACTCTTCTTTATGACTATGCTTTTGAATCATTCCTGTGACACTAGTTATAGATTCCGATGCTTCACTTCAGGTTTACTGTATCCCTCTGACCTTCTTATTGACGATGAAACACGGAAATTGCATCGGAATTAAATACAAAAGGCACAATGCCGACTTAAGTTCTTGAAGACCGACTCTTCTTATTGACAATGATGTGAACCATTCCTGTGACACTAGTTATAGATTCCGATGCTTCACTACAGGTTTACTGTATCCCTTGGACATTCTTATTGACGATGAAACACAAAATTGCATCGGAATTAAATGCAAACGGCACATTGCCGACTTATGGACAAGAAGACTGACTCTTCTTATTGACTATGTTTTGAACCATTCCTGTGACACTAGTTATGGTTTCCGATGCTTCACTTCCGGTTTACTGTATCCCTCTGACCTTCTTATTGACGATGAAACACAGGAATTGCATAGGGATTAAATACAGAAGGCTCAATGCCGACTTAAGTACATGAAGACTGACTCTTCTTACTGTCTATGTTTGTACCATTCCTGTGACACTAGTTATAGATTCCGATGCTTCACTTCAGGTTTGCTGTATCCCTCTGACCTTCTTATTGACAGTAAAACACAGAAATTGCATCGGAATTTAATACGAAAGGCACAATGCCGACTTAAGTACAAGAAGACTGAATCTTCTTACTGTCTATGTTTTGTACCAATCCTGCGACACTAGTTGTATATTCCCATGCTTCACTTCTGGTTTACTGTATCCCTTGGACCTTCTTATTGACGATGAAACACAGAAATTGCACGCAATTAAACACAAAAGGCACAATGCCGACTTAAGTACAAGAACACTGACTCTTCCTACTGTCTATGATTTGAACCATTCCTTTGACACTAGTTATAGATTCCGATGCTTCACTTCATGTTTACTGCATCCCATGTACTTGCTTATTGACGATGAAACGCAGAAATCGCATCGGAATTAAATACAAAAGGCACAATGCCGACTTAAGGACAAGAAGACTTACTCTTCTCAATGTCTATGTTTGAACCATTCCTGTGACACTATTTATAGATTCCGATGCTTCACTTCAGGTTTACTGTATCCCTCTGGCCTTCATATTGACGGTGAAGCACAGAAATTGCATCGGTATTAAATACGAAAGGCACAATGCTCAATTAAGTACAAGAAGACTGACTCTTCTTTCTGAGTATGTTTTAAACATTCCTGTGACACTAGTTATAGATTCCGATGCTTCACTTCAGGTTTGCTGTATCCCTCTGACCTTCTTATTGACGATGAAACACAGAAATTGCATCGGTATTAACTAGAAAATGCACAATGCCGACTTAAGTACAAGAAGGCTGACTCTTCTTACTGTTTATGTTTTGAACCAATCCTGTGACACTAGTTGTAGATTCCGATGCTTCACTTCAGGTTTACTGTATTCCTTGGACGTTCTTATTGATGATGAAACACAAAATTGCATCGAAATTAAATGCAAAAGGCACAATGCCGACTTAAGGACAAGAAGACTGACTCTTCTTACTGTCTATGTTTTGAACCATTACTGTGACTCTAGTTATAGATTCCGATACTTCACTTGAGGTTTACTGTATCCCCTGGACCTTCTTATTGGCGATGAAACACAGAAATTGCATCGGAATTAAATACATAAGGCACAATGCCGACTTAAGTACAAGAAGACTGACTCTTCTTACTGTCTATGATTTGAACGATTCCTGTGGCACTAGTTATAGATTCCGATGCTTCACTTCCGGTTAACTGTATCCCTCTGACTTTCTTATTGACGGTGAAACGCAGAAATTGCATCGGAATTAAATACAAAAGGCACAATGCTGACTTAAGTACAAGAAGACTGACTCTTCTTACTGTCGATATTTGAACCATTCATGTGACACTAGTTATAGATTCCGATGCTTCACTTCAGGTTTACTGTATCCCTTGTACTTTCTTATTGACGATGAAACACAGAAATTGCGTCTGAATTATATACAAAAGGCACAATGCCGACTTAAGTACATGAAGACCGACTCTTCTTATTGACAATGATTTGAACCATTCCTGTGACACTACTTATCGATTCCGATGCTTCACTTCAGAAGTACTGTATCTCTTGGACATTCTTATTGACGATGAAACACAGAAATTGCATCGGATTTAAATACAATAGCCACAATGCCGACTTAAGTACAGGAAGACTGACTCTTCCTACTGTCTATGTTTTGAACCATTCCTGTGACACTAGTTTTAGATTCCGATGCTTCACTTTAGGTTTACTGTATCCCTCTGACCTTCTTATTGACGATGAAACACAGAAATTGCATCGGAATTAAATACAAAAGGCACAATGCCGACTAAAGTATATGAAGACTAACTCTTCCTACTGTCTATGTTTTGATCCATTTCTGTGACACTAGTTATAGAGTCCGATGCTTCACTTGAGGTTTACTGTATCCCTTGGACCTTCCTATTGACGATGAATCACAGAAATTGCATCGGAATGAAATACAAAAGGCACAATGCCGACTTAAGTACAAGACGACTGACTCTTCTTACTGTCTATATTTTGAACCATTCAAGTGACACTAGTTATAGATTCCGATGCTTCACTTCAGGTTTACTGTAACCCTTGGACATTCTTATTGACGATGAAACACAGAAATTGCATCGGAATTAAATACAAAAGGCACAATGCCGACTTAAGTACAAGAAGATTAACTCTTCTTACTGTCTATGTTTTGAACCATTACTGTGACTCTAGTTATAGATTCCGATGCTTCACTCCAGGTTTACTGTATCCCTTGGACCTTCTTATTGACGATCAAACACAGAAATTGCATCGGAATTAAATACAAAAGGCACAATGCCGAATTAAGTACAAGAAGACTGACTCTTCTTACTGACTATATTTTGAACCATTCCAGTGACAGTAGTTATAGATTCCGATGCTTCACTTCAGGTTTACTGTATCCCTCTGACCTTCTTATTGACGGTGAAGCACAGAAATTGCATCGGAATTAAATACGAAAGGCACAATGCCCAATTAAGTACAAGAAGACTGACTCTTCTTTATGACTATGCTTTTGAATCATTCCTGTGACACTAGTTATAGATTCCGATGCTTCACTTCAGGTTTACTGTATCCCTCTGACCTTCTTATTGACGATGAAACACGGAAATTGCATCGGAATTAAATACAGAAGGCACAATGCCGACTTAAGTTCTTGAAGACCGACTCTTCTTATTGACAATGATGTGAACCATTCCTGTGACACTAGTTATAGATTCCGATGCTTCACTACAGGTTTACTGTATCCCTTGGACATTCTTATTGACGATGAAACACAAAATTGCATCGGAATTAAATGCAAACGGCACATTGCCGACTTAAGGACAAGAAGACTGACTCTTCTTATTGACTATGTTTTGAACCATTCCTGTGACACTAGTTATGGTTTCCGATGCTTCACTTCCGGTTTACTGTATCCCTCTGACCTTCTTATTGACGATGAAACACAGAAATTGCATAGGGATTAAATACAGAAGGCTCAATGCCGACTTAAGTACATGAAGACTGACTCTTCTTACTGTCTATGTTTGTACCATTCCTGTGACACTAGTTATAGATTCCGATGCTTCACTTCAGGTTTGCTGTATCCCTCTGACCTTCTTATTGACAGTAAAACACAGAAATTGCATCGGAATTTAATACGAAAGGCACAATGCCGACTTAAGTACAAGAAGACTGAATCTTCTTACTGTCTATGTTTTGTACCAATCCTGCGACACTAGTTGTATATTCCCATGCTTCACTTCTGGTTTACTGTATCCCTTGGACCTTCTTATTGACGATGAAACACAGAAATTGCACGCAATTAAACACAAAAGGCACAATGCCGACTTAAGTACAAGAACACTGACTCTTCCTACTGTCTATGATTTGAACCATTCCTTTGACACTAGTTATAGATTCCGATGCTTCACTTCATGTTTACTGCATCCCATGTACTTGCTTATTGACGATGAAACGCAGAAATCGCATCGGAATTAAATACAAAAGGCACAATGCCGACTTAAGGACAAGAAGACTTACTCTTCTCAATGTCTATGTTTGAACCATTCCTGTGACACTATTTATAGATTCCGATGCTTCACTTCAGGTTTACTGTATCCCTCTGGCCTTCATATTGACGGTGAAGCACAGAAATTGCATCGGTATTAAATACGAAAGGCACAATGCTCAATTAAGTACAAGAAGACTGACTCTTCTTTCTGAGTATGTTTTAAACATTCCTGTGACACTAGTTATAGATTCCGATGCTTCACTTCAGGTTTGCTGTATCCCTCTGACCTTCTTATTGACGATGAAACACAGAAATTGCATCGGTATTAACTAGAAAATGCACAATGCCGACTTAAGTACAAGAAGGCTGACTCTTCTTACTGTTTATGTTTTGAACCAATCCTGTGACACTAGTTGTAGATTCCGATGCTTCACTTCAGGTTTACTGTATTCCTTGGACGTTCTTATTGATGATGAAACACAAAATTGCATCGAAATTAAATGCAAAAGGCACAATGCCGACTTAAGGACAAGAAGACTGACTCTTCTTACTGACTATGTTTTGAACAATTCCTGTGACACTAGTTATAGATTCCGATGCTTCACTTCCGGTTTACTGTATCCCTCTGACCATTTTATTGACGATTAAACACAGAAATTGCATCGGGATTAAATACAAAAGGCACAATGCCGACTTAAGTACATGAAGCGTGACTCTTCTTACTATCTATGTTTCAACCATTCCTGTGACACTAGTTATAGATTCCGATGCTTCACTTCAGGCTTACTGTATCCCTCTGACCTTCTTCTTCACGGTGAAACACAGAAATTGCATCGGAATTCAATACAAAAGGCCCAATGCCGACTTAAGTACAAGAAGACTGACTCTTCTTACTGTCCATGTTTTGAACCAATCCTGTGACACTAGTTGTAGAATCAGATGCTTCACTTCAGGTTTACTGTATCTGTTGGACCTTCTTATTCACGATGAGACACAGAAATTGCATTGGAATTAAATACAAAAGGCACAATGCCGACTTAAGTACAAGAAGACTGACTCTTCTACTGTCTATGTTTAAAACCATTTCTGTGACACTAGTTATTGAGTCCGATGCTTCACTTCAGGTTTACTGTATCCCTTGGGCCTTCTTATTGACGATGAATCACAGAAATTGCATCGGAATTAAATACAAAAGGCACAATGCCGACTTAAGTACAAGAAGACTGAATCTTCTTACTGTCTATAATTTGAACCATTCCAGTGACACTAGTTATAGATTCCGATGCAGCACTATAGGTTTATTGTATCCCTTGGACCTTGTTATTGACGATGAAACACAGAAATTGCATCGGAATTAAATAGAAAAGGCACAATGCCGACTTAAGTACAAGAAGACTGACTCTTCCTACTGACTATGTTTTGAACCATTCCTGTGACACTAGTTATAGATTCCGATGCTTCACTTCAGGTTTACTGTATCCCTCTGACCGTCTTATTGTCGATGAAACACAGAAATTGCATCGGAATTAAATACCAAAGCCACAATGCCGACTTATGTACATGAAGACTGACTCTTCGTACTGTCTATGTTTTGAACCATTCCTGTGACACTAGTTATAGATTCCGATGCTTCACTTCAGGTTTACTGTGTCCCTTGGTCCTTCTCATGGACGATGAAACACAGAAATTGCATCGGAATTAAATACAAAATGCACAATGCCAACTAAAGCATAAGAAGACTAACTCTTCCTACTGTCTATGTTTGACCCATTTCTGTGACACTAGTCATAGAGTCCGATGCTGATGCTTCACTTCAGGTTTACTGTATCGCTTGGACCTTCTTATTGACGATGATACACAGAAATTGCATCGGAATTAAATACAAAAGGCACAATGCCGACTTAAGTACAAGAAGACTGAATCTTCTTACTGTCTATAATTTGAACCATTCCAGTGACACTAGTTATAGATTCCGATGCAGCACTATAGGTTTATTGTATCCCTTGGACCTTGTTATTGACGATGAAACACAGAAATTGCATCGGAATTAAATAGAAAAGGCACAATGCCGACTTAAGTACAAGAAGAATGACTCTTCCTACTGACTATGTTTTGAACCATTCCTGTGACACTAGTTATAGATTCCGATGCTTCACTTCAGGTTTACTGTATCCCTTGGACATTCTTATTGACGACGAAACACAGCAATTGCATCGGAATTAAATACAAAAGGCAAAATGCCGACTTAGGTACACGAAGACTGACTCTTTTTACTGTCTATGCTTTGAACCATTCCTGTGACACTAGTTATAGATTCCGATGCTTCACTCCAGGTATACTGTATCCCTTGGAACGTCTTATTGACGATGAAACACAGAAATTGCATAGGAATTAAATACAAAAGGCACAATGCCGACATAAGAACAAGAAGACCGACTCTTCTTACTGACTTTGTTTTGAACCATTCCGGTGACGGTAGTTATAGGTTCCGAAGCTTCATTTCCGGTTTATTGTATCCCTCTGACCTTCTTATTGACGATGAAACACAGAAATTGCATTGGAATTAAATGCAAAAGGCACAATGTCGACTTAAGTACAAGAAGCCTGTTTCTTCTTACCGTCTATGTTTTGAACCATTCCAGTGACACTAGTTATTGATTCCCATGCTTCACTCCAGGTTTACTGTATCCCTTGGACCTTCTTATTGACGATGAAACACAGAAATTGCATCGGTATTAAATAGAAAAGGCACAATGCCAACTTAAGTACAAGAAGACTGACACTTCTTACTGACTTTGTTTTGAACCATTCCTGTGAAACTAGTTATAGATTCCGATGCTTCACTTCAGGTTTACTGTATACCTTGGACCTTCTTATTGACGATGAAACACAGAAATTGCATCGGAATTAAATACAAAAGGCACAATGCCGACTTACGTACAAGAAGACTGGTTCTTCCTACTGTCTATGTTTTGAACCACTCCTGTGACACTAGCTTTGGATTCCGATGCTTCACTTCAGGTATACTGCATCCCTCTGACCTTCTTATTGACGATGAAACACAGAAATTGTATTGGAATTAAATATAAAAGGCACAATGCCGACTTAAGTACAAGAAGACTGACTCATCCTACTGTCTATGTTTTGAACCATTGCTGTGACACTAGTTATAGATTCCGATGCTTCATTTCAGGTTTACTGTATCCCTCTGACCTTATTGCCGATGAAACACAGAAATTGCATCGGAATTAAATACGAAAGGCACAATGCTGACTTAAGGACAAGAAGACTGACTCTTCTTACTGACTATGTTTTGAATCATTCCTGTGACACTAGTTACGGATTCCGATGCTTCACTTCAGGTTTACTGTATCCCTCTGACCGTCTTATTGTCGATGAAACACAGAAATTGCATCGGAATTAAATACCAAAGCCACAATGCCGACTTATGTACATGAAGACTGACTCTTCGTACTGTCTATGTTTTGAACCATTCCTGTGACACTAGTTTTAGATTCCGATGCTTCACTTCAGGTTTACTGTGTCCCTTGGTCCTTCTTATTGACGATGAAACACAGAAATTGCATCGGAATTAAATACAAAATGCACAATGCCAACTAAAGCATAAGAAGACTGACTCTTCCTACTGTCTATGTTTGATCCATTTCTGTGACACTAGTCATAGAGTCCGATGCTGATACTTCACTTCAGGTTTACTGTATCGCTTGGACCTTCTTATTGACGATGATACACAGAAATTGCATCGGAATTAAATACAAAAGGCACAATGCCGATATAAGTACATGAAGACCGACTCTTCCTACTGACTATGTTTTGAACCATTCCTGTGACACTAGTTATAGATTCCGATGCTTCACTTGTGGTTTACTGTATCCTTTGGACCTTCTTATTGACGATGAAACACAGAAATTGCATCGGAAATAAATACAAAAGGCACAATGCCGACTTAACTACAAGAAGACTGACTCTTCTTACTGTCTATGTTTCGAACCATTCCTGTGACAATAGTTATAGATTCCGATGCTTTACTCCAGGTTTACTGTATCCCTTGGACCATCTTATTGACGATGAAACACAGAAATTGCATCGGAATTAAATACAAAAGGCACAATGCCGACTTAAGGACAAGAAGACTGACTCTTCTTACTGACTATGTTTTGAACCATTCCTGTGACACTAGTTATAGATTCCGATGCTTCACTCCAGGTTTACTGTATCCCTTGGACCTTCTTATTGACGATGAAACAAAGAAATTGCATTGGAATTAAATACAAAATGCACAATGCCGACTTAAGTACAAGAAGACTGACTCATCGTACTGTCTATGCTTTGAACCATCCCTGTGACACTAGTTATAGATTCCGTTGCTTCACTTCAGGTTTACTGATTCCCTTGGACCTTCTGATTGACGATGAAACACAGAAATTGCATCGGAATTAAATACAAAAGGCACAATGCCGACTTAAGAATAAGAAGACTGACTCTTCCTACTGTCTATGTTTTGAACAATTTCTGTGACACTAGTTATAGAGTCCCATGCTTCACTTCAGGTTTACTGTATCCCTTGGACTTTCTTATTGACGATGAAACACAGAAATTGCATCGGAACTAAATACAAAAGGCACAATGCCGACTTAAGTACAAGAAGACTGACTCTTCTTACTGTCTATGTTTTGAACCATTACTGTGACTCTAGTTATAGATTCCGATACTTCACTTGAGGTTTACTGTATCCCCTGGACCTTCTTATTGGCGATGAAACACAGAAATTGCATCGGAATTCAATACATAAGGCACAATGCCGACTTAAGTACAAGAAGACTGACTCTTCTTACTGTCTATGATTTGAACGATTCCTGTGGCACTAGTTATAGATTCCGATGCTTCACTTCCGGTTAACTGTATCCCTCTGACTTTCTTATTGACGATGAAACACAGAAATTGCATCGGAATTAAATACAAAAGGCACAATGCTGACTTAAGTACAAGAAGACTGACTCTTCTTACTGTCGATATTTGAACCATTCATGTGACACTAGTTATAGATTCCGATGCTTCACATCAGGTTTACTGTTTCCCTCTGACCTTCTTATTGACGGTGAAGCACAGATATTGCATCGGAATTTAATACGAAAGGCACAAAGCCGAATGAAGTACAAGAAGACTGACTCTTCTTACTGACTATGTTTTGAACCAATCCTGTGACACTAGTTATAGATTCCGATGCATCGATTCAGGTTTACTGTATAGCTCTGACCTTCTTATTGACGACGAAACACAGAAATTGCATCGGAATTAAATAGAAAAGGCACAATGCAGACTTAAGTACAAGGAGACTGACTCTTCTTACAGTCTATGATTTGAACCAATCCTGTGACACTAGTTGTAGATTCCGATGCTTCACTTCAGGTTTACTGTATCCCTTGGACCTTATTATTGACGATGAGAAACAGAAATTGCATCGGAATTAAATACAAATTGCACAATGCCGACTTAAGTACATGAAGACCGACTCTTCTTATTGACAATGATTTGAACCATTCCTGTGACACTAGTTATAGATTCCGATGCTTCACTTCAGGTTTACTGTATCCCTCTGCCTTTCTTATTGACGATGAAACACAGCAATGGCATCGGAGTAAAATGCAAAAGGCACAATGCTGACTTAAGTTCAAGAAGACTGACTCTTGTTACCGTCTATGTCTTGAACCATTCCATTGACACTAGTTATAGATTCCGATGCTTCACTCCAGGTTTACTGTATCCCTTGGACCTTGTTATTGACGATGAAACACAGATATTGCATTGGAATTAAATGGAAAAGCCACAATGCAGACTTAAGTACAAGAAGACTGACTCTTCTTACTGACTATGTTTTGAACCATTCCTGTGAAGCTAGTTATAGATTCCGATGCTTCATTCCAGGTTTACTGTATCCCTTGGACCTTCTTATTGACGACGAAACACAGAAATTGCATCGGAATGAAATACAAAAGGCACAATGCCGACTTAAGTAGAAGAAGACTGACTCTTCCTACTGTCTATGTTTTGAACCATTGCTGTGACACTAATTATAGATTACGACGCTTCACTCCATTTTTACTGTATCCGTCTGACCTTTAATTGACGATGAAACACAGAAATTGCATTGGAAATAAATACAAAAGCCACAATGCCGACTTAAGTACAAGAAGACTGACTCTTCGTACTGTCCATGTTTTGAATCATTCCTGTGACACTAGTTATAGATTCCGATGCTTCACTTCAGGTTTACTGTATCCCTTGGACCTTCTTATTGACGATGAAACACAGAAATTGCATCGGTATTAAATAGAAAAGGCACAATGCCAACTTAAGTACAAGAAGACTTACTCTTCTTACTGACTATGTTTTGAACCATTCCTGTGAAACTAGTTATTGATTCCGATGCTTCACTTCAGGTTTACTGTATACCTTGGACCTTCTTATTGACGATGAAACACAGAAATTGCATCGGAATTAAATACAAAAGGCACAATGCCGACTTACGTACAAGAAGACTGGTTCTTCCTACTGTCTATGTTTTGAACCATTCCTGTGACACTAGTTTTGGATTCCGATGCTTCACTTCAGGTATACTGCATCCCTCTGACCTTCTTATTGACGATGAAACACAGAAATTGCATCGGAATTAAATATAAAAGGCACAATGCCGACTTAAGTACAAGAAGACTGACTCTTCCTACTGTCTATGTTTTGAACCATTGCTGTGACACTAGTTATAGATTCCGATGCTTCATTTCAGGTTTACTGTATCCCTCTGACCTTATTGCCGATGAAACACAGAAATTGCATCGGAATTAAATACGAAAGGTACAATGCTGACTTAAGGACAAGAAGACTGACTCTTCTTACTGACTATGTTTTGAACCATTCCTGTGACACTAGTTATGGATTCCGATGCTTCACTTCAGGTTTACTGTATCCCTCTGACCGTCTTATTGTCGATGAAACACAGAAATTGCATCGGAATTAAATACCAAAGCCACAATGCCGACTTATGTACATGAAGACTGACTCTTCGTACTGTCTATGTTTTGAACCATTCCTGTGACACTAGTTATAGATTCCGATGCTTCACTTCAGGTTTACTGTGTCCCTTGGTCCTTCTCATGGACGATGAAACACAGAAATTGCATCGGAATTAAATACAAAATGCACAATGCCAACTAAAGCATAAGAAGACTGACTCTTCCTACTGTCTAAGTTTGACCCATTTCTGTGACACTAGTCATAGAGTCCGATGCTGATGCTTCACTTCAGGTTTACTGTATCGCTTGGACCTTCTTATTGACGATGATACACAGAAATTGCATCGGAATTAAATACAAAAGGCACAATGCCGACTTAAGTACAAGAAGACTGAATCTTCTTACTGTCTATAATTTGAACCATTCCAGTGACACTAGTTATAGATTCCGATGCAGCACTATAGGTTTATTGTATCCCTTGGACCTTGTTATTGACGATGAAACACAGAAATTGCATCGGAATTAAATAGAAAAGGCACAATGCCGACTTAAGTACAAGAAGAATGACTCTTCCTACTGACTATGTTTTGAACCATTCCTGTGACACTAGTTATAGATTCCGATGCTTCACTTCAGGTTTACTGTATCCCTTGGACATTCTTATTGACGACGAAACACAGCAATTGCATCGGAATTAAATACAAAAGGCAAAATGCCGACTTAGGTACACGAAGACTGACTCTTTTTACTGTCTATGCTTTGAACCATTCCTGTGACACTAGTTATAGATTCCGATGCTTCACTCCAGGTATACTGTATCCCTTGGAACGTCTTATTGACGATGAAACACAGAAATTGCATAGGAATTAAATACAAAAGGCACAATGCCGACATAAGAACAAGAAGACCGACTCTTCTTACTGACTTTGTTTTGAACCATTCCGGTGACGGTAGTTATAGATTCCGAAGCTTCATTTCCGGTTTATTGTATCCCTCTGACCTTCTTATTGACGATGAAACACAGAAATTGCATTGGAATTAAATGCAAAAGGCACAATGTCGACTTAAGTACAAGAAGCCTGTTTCTTCTTACCGTCTATGTTTTGAACCATTCCAGTGACACTAGTTATTGATTCCCATGCTTCACTCCAGGTTTACTGTATCCCTTGGACCTTCTTATTGACGATGAAACACAGAAATTGCATCGGTATTTAATAGAAAAGGCACAATGCCAACTTAAGTACAAGAAGACTGACTCTTCTTACTGACTTTGTTTTGAACCATTCCTGTGAAACTAGTTATAGATTCCGATGCTTCACTTCAGGTTTACTGTATACCTTGGACCTTCTTATTGACGATGAAACACAGAAATTGCATCGGAATTAAATACAAAAGGCACAATGCCGACTTACGTACAAGAAGACTGGTTCTTCCTACTGTCTATGTCTTGAACCACTCCTGTGACACTAGCTTTGGATTCCGATGCTTCACTTCAGGTATACTGCATCCCTCTGACCTTCTTATTGACGATGAAACACAGAAATTGCATTGGAATTAAATATAAAAGGCACAATGCCGACTTAAGTACAAGAAGACTGACTCATCCTACTGTCTATGTTTTGAACCATTGCTGTGACACTAGTTATAGATTCCGATGCTTCATTTCAGGTTACTGTATCCCTCTGACCTTATTGCCGATGAAACACAGAAATTGCATCGGAATTAAATACGAAAGGCACAATGCTGACTTAAGGACAAGAAGACTGACTCTTCTTACTGACTATGTTTTGAACCATTCCTGTGACACTAGTTACGGATTCCGATGCTTCACTTCAGGTTTACTGTATCCCTCTGACCGTCTTATTGTCGATGAAACACAGAAATTGCATCGGAATTAAATACCAAAGCCACAATGCCG
This sequence comes from Schistocerca piceifrons, assembly GCF_021461385.2. Taxonomy (NCBI): domain Eukaryota; kingdom Metazoa; phylum Arthropoda; class Insecta; order Orthoptera; family Acrididae; genus Schistocerca; species Schistocerca piceifrons. The sequence continues at coordinate 3,574,401 of NC_060146.1, read as the reverse complement.
ACTTATGTACATGAAGACTGACTCTTCGTACTGTCTATGTTTTGAACCATTCCTGTGACACTAGTTTTAGATTCCGATGCTTCACTTCAGGTTTACTGTGTCCCTTGGTCCTTCTTATTGACGATGAAACACAGAAATTGCATCGGAATTAAATACAAAATGCACAATGCCAACTAAAGCATAAGAAGACTGACTCTTCCTACTGTCTATGTTTGATCCATTTCTGTGACACTAGTCATAGAGTCCGATGCTGATGCTTCACTTCAGGTTTACTGTATCGCTTGGACCTTCTTATTGACGATGATACACAGAAATTGCATCGGAATTAAATACAAGAGGCACAATGCCGACCTAAGAATAAGAAGACTGACTCTTCCTACTGTCTATGTTTTGAACAATTTCTGTGAGACTAGTTATAGAGTCCCATGCTTCACTTCAGGTTTACTGTATCCCTTGGACTTTCTTATTGACGATGAAACACAGAAATTGCATCGGAACTAAATACAAAAGGCACAATGCCGACTTAAGTACAAGAAGACTGACTCTTCTTACTGTCTATGTTTTGAACCATTACTGTGACTCTAGTTATAGATTCCGATACTTCACTTGAGGTTTACTGTATCCCCTGGACCTTCTTATTGGCGATGAAACACAGAAATTGCATCGGAATTCAATACATAAGGCACAATGCCGACTTAAGTACAAGAAGACTGACTCTTCTTACTGTCTATGATTTGAACGATTCCTGTGGCACTAGTTATAGATTCCGATGCTTCACTTCCGGTTAACTGTATCCCTCTGACTTTCTTATTGACGATGAAACACAGAAATTGCATCGGAATTAAATACAAAAGGCACAATGCTGACTTAAGTACAAGAAGACTGACTCTTCTTACTGTCGATATTTGAACCATTCATGTGACACTAGTTATAGATTCCGATGCTTCACTTCAGGTTTACTGTTTCCCTCTGAGCTTCTTATTGACGGTGAAGCACAGATATTGCATCGGAATTTAATACGAAAGGCACAAAGCCGAATGAAGTACAAGAAGACTGACTCTTCTTACTGACTATGTTTTGAACCAATCCTGTGACACTAGTTATAGATTCCGATGCATCGATTCAGGTTTACTGTATAGCTCTGACCTTCTTATTGACGACGAAACACAGAAATTGCATCGGAATTAAATAGAAAAGGCACAATGCCGACTTAAGTACAAGGAGACTGACTCTTCTTACTGTCTATGATTTGAACCAATCCTGTGACACTAGTTGTAGATTCCGATGCTTCACTTCAGATTTACTGTATCCCTTGGACCTTCTTATTGACGATGAGAAACAGAAATTGCATCGGAATTAAATACAAATTGCACAATGCCGACTTAAGTACATGAAGACCGACTCTTCTTATTGACAATGATTTGAACCATTCCTGTGACACTAGTTATAGTTTCCGATTCTTCACTTCAGGTTTACTGTATCCCTCTGCCTTTCTTATTGACGATGAAACACAGAAATGGCATCGGAATTAAATACAAAAGGCACAATGCCGACTTAAATACAAGAAGACTGACTCTTCTTACTGTCTATGATTTGAACCGTTCCTGTGAGACTAGTTGTAGATTCAGATGCTTCACTTCAGGTTTACTGTATCTGTTGGACCTTCTTATTCACGATGAGACACAGAAATTGCATTGGAATTAAATACAAAAGGCACAATGCCGACTTAAGTACAAGAAGACTGACTCTTCTACTGTCTATGTTTGGAACCATTTCTGTGACACTAGCTATAGATTCCGATGCTTCACTTCAGGTTTACTGTATCCCTCTGCCTTTCTTATTGACGATGAAACACAGAAATGGCATCGGAGTAAAATGCAAAAGGCACAATGCTGACTTAAGTTCAAGAAGACTGACTCTTGTTACCGTCTATGTCTTGAACCATTCCATTGTCACTAGTTATAGATTCCGATGCTTCACTCCAGGTTTACTGTATCCCTTGGACCTTGTTATTGACGATGAAACACAGATATTGCATTGGAATTAAATAGAAAAGCCACAATGGAGACTTAAGTACAAGAAGACTGACTCTTCTTACTGACTATGTTTTGAACCATTCCTGTGAAGCTAGTTATAGATTCCGATGCTTCACTCCAGGTTTACTGTATCCCTTGGACCTTCTTATTGACGACAAAACACAGAAATTGCATCGGAATGAAATACAAAAGGCACAATGCCGACTTAAGTATAAGAAGACTGACTCTTCCTACTGTCTATGTTTTGAACCATTTCTGTGACACTAGTTATAGAGTCCGATGCTTCACTTCAGGTTTACTGTATCCCTTGGACCTTCTTATTGACGATGAATCACAGAAATTGCATCGGAATTAAATACATAAGGCACAATGCCGACTTAAGTACAAGAAGACTGACTCTTCTTACTGTCTATATTTTGAACCAATCCAGTGACACTAGTTATAGATTCCGATGCTTCACTTCAGGTTTACTGTATCCCTTGGACCTTCGTATTGACGATGAAACACTGAAATTGCATCGGAATTAAATACAAAAGGCACAATGCCAACTTAAGTACAAGGAGACTGACTCTTCTTACTGTCAATGATTTGAACCGTTCCTGTGAGACTAGTTATCGATTCAGATGCTTCACTCCAGGTTTACTGTATTCCTTGGACCTACGTATTGACGATGAAACACAGAAATTGCATCGGAATTAAATACAAAAGGCACAATGCCTACTTAAGTACATGAAGACCGACTCTTCCTACTGACTATGTTTTGAACCATTCCTGTGACACTAGTTATAGATTCCGATGCTTCACTTGAGGTTTACTGTATCCCTTGGACCTTCTTATTGACGATGAAACACAGAAATTGCATCGGAATTAAATACAAAAGGCACAATGCCGACTTAAATACAAGAAGACTGACTCTTCTTACTGTCTATGATTTGAACCGTTCCTGTGAGACTAGTTATCGATTCCAATGCTTCACTCCAGGTTTACTGTATTCCCTTGGACCTACGTATTGACGATGAAAACACAGAAATTGCATCGGAATTAAATACAAAAGGCACAATGCCGACTGCAGGACAAGAAGACTGTCTCTCCTTACTGACTATGTTTTGAACCATTCCTGTGACACTAGCTATAGATTCCGATGCTTCACTTCAGGTTTACTGTATCCCTCTGACTTTCTTATTGACGATGAAACACTGAAATGGCATCGGAGTAAAATGCAAGAGGCACAATGCCGACTTAAGTTCAAGAAGACTGACTCTTGTTTACTGTCTATGTCTTGAACCATTCCATTGACACTAGTTATAGATTCCGATGCTTCACACCAGGTTTACTGTATCCCTTGGACCTTGTTATTGACGATGAAACACAGATATTGCATTGGAATTAAATAGAAAAGCCACAATGCGGACTTAAGTACAAGAAGACTGACTCTTCTTATTGACTATGTTTTGAACCATTCCTGTGCCACTAGTTATAGATTCCGATGCTTCACTCCAGGTTTACTGTATCCCTTGGACCTTCTTATTGACGACGAAACACAGAAATTGCATCGGAATGAAATACAAAAAGGCACAATGCCGGCTTAAGTAGAAGATGACTTACTCTTCCTACTGTCTATGTTTTGAACCATTTCTGTGACACTAGGTTATAGAGTCCGATGCTTCACTTCAGGTTTACTGTATTCCTTGGACCTTCTTATTGACGATGAATCACAGAAATTGCATCGGAATTAAATACATAAGGCACAATGCCCGACTTAAGTACAAGAAGACTGACTCTTCTTACTGTCTATATTTTGAACCAATCCAGTGACACTTAGTTATAGATTCCGATGCTTCACTTCAGGTTTACTGTATCCCCTTGGACCTTCGTATTGACGATGAAACACAGAAATTGCCATTGGAATTAAATACAAAAGGCACAATGCCGACTTAAGTACAAGAAGACTGACTTTTCTTACTGTCTTTGTTTTGAACCATTACTGTGACTCTAGTTATAGATTCCTAAGCTTCACTCCAGGCTTACTGTATCCCTTTGACCTTCTTATTGACGATGGAACACAGAAATTGCATCGGAATTAAATACAAAAGGCACAATGCCGACTTAAGTACAAGAAGACTGACTCTTCTTACTGTCCATGTTTTGAACCAATCCTGTGACACTAGTTGTAGAATCAGATGCTTCACTTCAGGTTTACTGTATCTGTTGGACCTTCTTATTCACGATGAGACACAGGAAATTGCCATCGGAATTAAATACAAAAGGCACAATGCCGACTTAAGTACAAGAAGACTGACTCTTCTACTGTCTATGTTTAAAACCATTTCTGTGACACTAGTTATTGAGTACGATGCTTCACTTCAGGTTTACTGTATCCCTTGGGCCTTCTTATTGACGATGAATCACAGAAATTGCATCGGAATTAAATACAAAAGGCACAATGCCGACTTAAGTACAAGAGACTGAATCTTCTTACTGTCTATAATTTGAACCATTCCAGTGACACTAGTTATAGATTCCGATGCAGCGCTATAGGTTTATTGTATCCCTTGGACCTTGTTATTGACGATGAAACACAGAAATTGCATCGGAATTAAATAGAAAAGGCACAATGCCGACTTAAGTACAAGAAGAATGACTCTTCCTACTGACTATGTTTTTGAACCATTCCTGTGACACTAGTTATAGATTCCGATGCTTCACTTCAGGTTTACTGTATCCCTTG